>NC_092863.1:59482352-59496931 GCF_032062135.1 Pyxicephalus adspersus | reverse complement strand
TTTTTTTTTTCATCTGTGTCTGGCCTCACCTCTCTCTTCACCCAAAGAGGCTGTGTTATGCCGAATGAGTGAGTGGCAGAAGAAATTTCTGCCCAGTGTCACCTAAATACATATTTGGTTACCAGTCATCTGCAGCAGATCGGCCAGACCATGTGACCTGTATGGTTAGATGATGGTAAGGTATAGCTGCTTTGAAGGTATTTAATGTATATACTGAGAGTTTCTTTACTGACCATGTCTTTATTCTGAATTGACTTATCATCCAAAAAGAAATAATATAATACAATAAAAGGATACTATAGTCCCCAAATGTGCAGCATGAAGTTGTAAAGCTCTGGCTTACTCTTTATGGAACATCCCACAACACTTGGTGCCTGCAAAACATAAGGAGTACATATCATATGGCAAAATTCAGATGTGATATATGTTCATGGGTTACCTATGATTGTCAATGCTCAGAGAATGTTGAAGTGTATCAGAATGTTAAAGCATTGGTTGTGTGTCAGGGAAAAGCTGCTGAGAGCAGCATATACATTTTGAATAGAGCAGGTTTAATGGCATGGGTGTGGGTTAGGGAAGCTGGGTTAGGAGCGTGGGAGCAGTTAGCTTACCTTTGGGACAGTTCTCATTTATTGGTCTAGTGACCCAGAGAATTTACCATTCAGATATCATTTAGAGTGGGATCTGTAGTCACCAACTCATGCTGTGTATTAAAGCAGAGCTGAATGTAATTAAAAAACTGTGACCCAGCAGGTCCTTTATTGCAGAAGCAACAGGCAATGTCACCTACATCTCCTCCAGCTGTTGGAACTTCGGCCATCTTGGTTGACCAGGTTGTGAATAAATAATTCCATATGTGCGCAGGAATTTATAGTCCTGGCAGCCCTAGAGGACCAGCATATCCTGGCATCCTTCTGAACTTACCCGAAACTTTTGTCAGGGTTACACTTATGTCTAAAATATAAGAGCTGCTGTCAATCAACATAGAGCTAGGAAATTGACTCTTCTTGGTGTAGTCAAATGTTACAGAATTAAAAATACATTAAACAATCGTGTGTTTATCAAGCGATAAACAACTTCCATTTTCATTGACTTGTTAGGGGAGAAAAATGTTTTTTTCCACGAACAAAAGCCTAATTAGTACAAGTTTATGAAGTTTATGTAAACCCTTACAATAAACATTTCTTATTTCCTCTTTTTAGTACTGTATGTTTACTATTCCATGAAAGAGATTTGTTATTCATGTTTGATTTGGACCTGTTGTTCCTGCCAGAAATCCAGAGTTATCTTGTAGACTGTGTAGACTAATTTTAAAGTGTGTTAGGACTAACACAGACAAATGCACTGTAAACTGTGGATATAGTAAATACAGTGAGGTTCCCTAAGATCTGCAAGTTATTTTAAGGGTTCTCCAATGTTAAAAAAGATAAGAAAGACTGGTATAGACTTTCAGTTAGGCTAAATGAAAGATCCAGAGCATTGCTTTAGAATACACGGTAGCAGAACAAAGTTATGCAGCAGACTACACCGAATATTTCTTAAACATAATAACTATTGCATACTTACAATTACTTTGCCCCTGGCAATCTCAATATCTTCAATAATTGTTCTTTCTATAGTATCAGAGGCATTCTGTGCATTCTCTGCATTCACATACATAAGACACAGTGCCAAAAGGCACAGAAATGCTTCTCGAACCATCTTGCTTGATGTCACTGAATGAAATACCCACTTGGTTGTCCACATCAGCTTAAATTAACGTGAGATTTAACACCTATCCATCCGGAAGGGGTGTTCCTGAAGTAATGATAATGCAAGTTACATAAATGGAACATTCTGTGCAGTTAAAAACAGGTGCTACAGAGTAAAATTTTCTCAGATGAAATAGGCTCCTCTTTCAATGTGTTAGTTTAAAAAAAACTGTATTTGCCTTAGTAATTTATTAACTAATTACTAAACAATAGGCCATGTAAGACTATGAAAAGAATACAATGTAATTTTGGCAAACCAAATTGCACATTTACTTCTTCGATATAGTCCATGTCTATTCATGTTTCTATCACTGTCTTTCCCCCCCCCATTATTTATATTGTTATTATGTAACAATATATAGAAAAGGCTAGCACACTCCATTCTGAGATCTTGTCTCACCTGTTGACTTTTTATTCAGTCAGTGGCAAACATAACTACTGGAAAATATGCAACAATTATTTGAGGTTCCAGATGAGAGAAATGGTAACAAGTAATGAAAAATCTATTTCACTGGAAATATAGCATATGGCCCATTACTTTCTAATCTAGGTGCACTTTAAACTTGCATGGTGGGTTGCTAAACTGGTAAAAATAGTCTTTTTGGCAAGATAAAAATTTGCTAAAAGTACAATGGCCATGGCTCTATCATAGAGTAGACCTTTCCCTTTCTAACCTGCAGTCAACCAGAAGAATCTATTGATAATTCCAATTTTGTGAACCTATGGTTTTAAGGTGGGAACCCCCACCATTTGACATCAATGGGCTAATATATTGTTCTACAGTACTTTGTTCTTACACTAGTGATTCCACACACGGAATCTTTGGGATTAGGTGATTGGTGTTCCTGCTACTACACTGCATTACACTACACTGCAGACGAACAAATTGGGATGTGGTCAAGCTCTAATGCCCACAAAAAAAACTGTATGAAGACTATTAGTAAAGATAATTTAAAGTGGGAAGTAATTTAACCCGCCAGTGGTGAAATGCAAATTTGCCTTTAGGTGCATTCAGATGCATTGAGATATTTTAAAGATGCTCCTGATGTTCAATTGACCGCCTCCTCTTTACCTTTGTATTGCCTGTGACTCAAATGGGGAGAAAAGCAGTTCTGATGTGAACAAAAACTTGTGTCAAAAAGTAAAAGTTCATTTTAGTTCAGTGTTTCTCTACCAGGGTTCCTCCATAAGTTTCTAGGGGTTCTAAGAGCAATGAGCAATTTGTGACTCAGGCCAGTTTAAATAATACCATGATCTTTTTGACAATCTATAAGGGTGGCATTCTTCCCCAGCAATGTAAGAGACATTCTTCCCCCTGAACAAAACACTAATGTATTGTGAGTTGTGGACATAGTATATATAGCATGGGTTCCCTGAAGATCTGAAAATTATTTCAAGGGGTTCCCCACATTAAAAAGGTAGAAAACACTGTTTTAGTTATTCATATAACTTTTTAAAAAAGAAATTCATAAACTGTGTCTGCTGCTGTTGTTCCAAGCCTAACCCTAACCAAGTATATACAATTGTGAAATTACAGTAAAGACAGAACTGATCAACATACTTGTCCCAAGTTATTAACCCAGGTGGAATCAACATAATGGCCAAGCAATTTACATTTTAAAAAAAGCAGTCTTCTATGTGAGTTTCATGCCTGCCAATGTCCTCTAAACCTAAATTTTCTATCAAATTGACACAAGCTCACCTGCACATCCCAGGCTAAATTAAATAGAAATCAGATCAGAAATCAGATATCAGATCAGAAATCAGATAATACAAATATCCCATTTGGAATAATAAAGAAAAAATGGAGTACACAGCTGATACCACAAAAAAAGCATTGGAGTAACATTTATTTTTCATACATTTAGAATTATTGTAGGATATGAAACAGTAATGCTAAGTATCTGACTAAGAAGAAGCAACTATTTATCTGTGACTAATATATATGTAATTTTCTCCTTGGTATTGTGTTGACACAAACTTGAATACGGAATATCTATTTGTCAAGAGTCGTGAGAAAAGAACCATGTTTACCTAAGTGGCAGCTTGAAGCTTTCATTACATTCTCAGGGCTTTGTTCAGAGAGGCTATGATCTGTGTATCCTAAAAGAAGATACTTACTGATACTGTCAGATAGATGTTTGCTATTTTTTGGAAATCACTGTTAGTTGACAGGATTTCAGGCATCACGTGTTAAAAGCTCAGGAAGGACAGAAAGGAGGAAATGTCTGCAACAAGGGTCACTGACACCTAGACCTGACTGATAGAGTGGGGTAAGAATTCCTGCTGTGTATATCTCCTTCACTTCACCTGTGTATTTACCTGTTGCCTAGAATTCAGCTTTAGGATTCCATCACATTGCAACCTACTGCCACATATTTATTCTTAAAATATGTCACTCAAGTAAAAAAAACTCTTATATGAATTTTCTGTATATTTTATAGAAAACAAACTGACAAAAAAAATCTACTTTTTCTCACAGTATGCTGTCCAGTTGTTATCACACATATATACATTTTATTGGTTTTCAAACATATTACCTTATAAAACATAATCATGGATTGCAATCTCTAAAATTTCAAGAAAATGACAATTTTGGCAATATTATTTTATATATTTTACTCTGATCTGTATACAACAGAGAGGTCTTTTTAAAGAAAATACTATTAACAGTTTTTAATATAATGTGCAAAAATATATCTAGACTTTATAAATTACTATGCAATATATTCTATATGGTAGAAACATTGCATTCTGAAATATGTTGTTTCTTGTTGTCTTTTATATATATGAATGAATTCATTCTAAGGTGCATGCATAACTGTAGTTGTTCAGAGCTACATTCTGTACATCTACAAACAATCAGGAAAAGTAGCATTTAAGGGCTTTCAATAAGAGAATAATTGGTTTCTTGAATGTCAAAGTCATACCTGAGTAACAAGTCTTTAATTCAGAGACATTCAGCAGTTTTCTGTTTGAGTTTACTGAAACATCTTACATCTTACAATAACAACCAATGATCCCTTATGAAAGCTCCTTCTAAGATGCCTCCTGCAACCTCGCATAATAGTCAAAGAGAGCATAGCCTAAACAGGCAAACTGCCTATAGACATGCACCAACAGATGCAGATTATAATTTTAATTGTGACAGTTTTTTAGGCAGGCTACATGTTTTTAATAACCATGCTATAATTTAGCAGGAAAATAGGCAAAATGTTTTCTATAGTTTTGGACATTGGGTACACTCAGCCTCTATATTTGTCATAATGATCACTTTCACAAGGAGCAGAAAGTAAAGTTAAAAAAAAACTAATTTTTTGGACTGCCACCAGCCTACAGTTGATTTTTAAAGTCTAATTACACCCAAATGTTAACAAGGCAAATTCGAACAAAAAGCAATCATGTTGGTTAGCGTAATTTGTAACGATTATCTTTGGAACTGAACTTCCTACACTTCTCACACACAGTCATACAATTGCTCACTACCTACTTGCTGTGATTACAAGTTCTGTCCCTCCTCATATTGATACATGGTTTGCAGTGCAGTGCAGGGGTGCTGGTAAATGTAGTCTGACATCAATTGTTTTTCCTATTTTAGGTATATTATGGTCACATATGACTGATCCCCAATGCCTGAATTCAGTGTTGAAAGGAAGTGAGATGTAGTGCAGTGGACAACCAAATTTACACTATATACAGATATACCAAACAGATATTTGGTCCATCATTTTGTGTAGATATATTATGTGTATTGACTTATCTATCTGACTTCTATTAAAATTTGCCTTGCTTAATTTTGGGTTTAGTTTGGCTGAAAACAAATTGTAAGACCTCACACACATTTTGTTTTAATGCACTAGGAAATTATTTAGCTAATTTATTCTTAAAGTAAATTTGGACTTTAGGTCAAAAGCAACTTTTTTTTGCTCAGAAAACAAGCTTTTTAAAAATGGCTTGCATTACAGACCTGAAGTGTCTAACAAAGAGCAGCATCATTCTTAAACCTAAACAATACAGATGAAACATGAAATTAAGTGCAATTCAAACATGTTACAGTAAATCAGGTTGTAAACGCAGATCCTAATGATTTACACAGTTTATTCAAATGTGAAAGAGTTAAGAAGTTTCAACTTTTGGCTCAAATTTTAATCAAGGTAAAAAGAATTGGTCCATGAGATGTAGAGAAATAAAGATGAAATATGCTTCAGTTCAAGGTCACATTTTCATTTCATAGAGTAAAATGAATCGGTGTTCAGAAATGTGATGCTTCAGCATTCAAGCAGGTTCAATGAATCAAAAGGAATGGGAAATCTTCAGCATCATTTTTAATCCTTTGTAGCTTGAAGAACTCCAGAATCTCATCAATGGCTTTTCAGAAAGAAGCACATTTTGTGACTTTGAGTCTGTCAAGAAGTATGTAAAAGCCAAAAAATGGAGTCTCGTAGTCAGCAAGACCTTAAATGTTGAGTATTTTCCATTCTGCATGCATCATTGTCATTATTTCCTTGATGGCATGTTAATCTTTTTTGGCTATGAGCCCTTCCCTGTGAGCCAGGAAACATCACCAGTTCTATAATAGATGCAAAAGTAATCAAATTATGACACTTTAAATCATTCTTAATATCCCTTCTTTACTTAATGGCACACACACTCAGAGTACACTCACACTCATACATATAAATAATATATATGAATATTCAAACTACTTGGCCTAATTACAATTGTTTTTGTATTGTCTGAAATATATATACGTTTATATATACCATGGATTCCTTTGGAAAATGTCTAACTTTTGGACTATTTCTCCAATGTTGGAGATGTTTTGCTTACTTCTAAATTCTAATTATCCAATAATCAAATGTAATTGATGTTGGTTGTGTTCCTGACCTTTGTTAGATCTGAGAAAGGTGCTTGGATTAGTAGCAAAACTAACTACTGCCAGCAATACCTAAATAAATGAGAACATTCACAGATATAATTTAAATCATATTCTATAACTTTTTAAATAAAAGCGTGCATCCAGAGTAGCTGACGCATAATTTATCTAAAGACATGCAACCCTAGGTTTCTTGTAAATGCAACTGGAATTATCCTACTTTCCATGCCCATTTGTCAAGATCTTCACAAGTTTCTTTTTCAGACAAACTTCAGAAAATAAAGTATTGATAACGATTTTCTAATAGTAATAAAACATAACACAAAGGAGAACATTTAGCATATAAAGATGCAAAAATAAACATACTTGCCATGACGAATAAACATCCTTTAAAGAAAAGAAGCAATGAAAGAAGAATTTTCATCATCAGTTACATATTTAGTCAGGTTAAAAAAAAGTCCATCAAGTGCAACCAAAAGAAAAATAAATAAAAAGAAAACCTGTATTTTATTTAGAAACCCACACTCCAGGGAAGGTAAACAAAATCCTAAAAGCATATTCCAAACAAGGAGAAAACATCTTTACTGGATCCCTTGCTCAAGTGTCTGGTGCTATTACTATAAAGTGTTAATACCCAGTTATATTTTCTGCATTTAAGAATGCATTCAGTTTTGTTTTTTTAACAATTTAACGAGCTGGCTTGTTTGTCAGAGGTCTGTTCCACATTTTTAAAGACCTCACAGAATGCAGAGATTAAATCTATTTTCTTCCAGGCCAGGGTGTATTCATAAAAAAAGAAGAGAGGGTGCAGTACTATCTGTGGCCCTCCCCACTACACCCCTGCCTATGTGTCACTCAAAGGGTAAGAAACTTCCCCCAGAGTGATGTCATGATACCAGAACCCTCCCACTCTCCCATTGCAGGCTCATAGCCGGCTCATAGAGAGTGGGCGTTATGTTCAGAGAGACAACCCGCCCTCAGCCTGCAATTCCATACGGTAGACATGGTCCACAGATCTGGCCGGTGCGCCCTCCCCAGCGGGGTCCTTCCCCTGACCCAGCGGGGGAGGGGGAGGAGACCAGCCAGAGCCGCGGACCACTAAAGAATTCTTTGCAAAGTAAGAGTGGGCACATGTTCCCATCCATGCCCGCCCCACTACACCCCTGCTCCAGACCCAAAAAGTGACTCTCTTGTTCTTTGCAGTAACCATAACCTGAACACCTTTGTACCAAGTTCCCTATATGAACCATGTTTGTATAGGGTGATTATATCCCCCTTAAACTTCGCAGTTCAGCACATTCTCCATTTCTACAATATCAAAACTGAACAGTATCTTTCAAAGTAGGTTTTACTCATGGTTTGTACAGGGACAAAATTCTATCTTTTTTTCTCTTGTCTATAATTTTTCATAGCTATAGCTTGTCTTAAAATCAGTGGCTTGGCATTGTTGTACTTCTCTTCAAATATACAATTTAATGCTTGTTAGATTGGGGACAATGGGCCTGATTTATTAAAGCTTTCCAAGGCTGGAGAGGAGACATTTTTATCATTGAACTGGGTGATCTAGCAAATGTGGAATGGATTCCTTCAAAGTCATTTGCTATTTGCTAGCAAATGTTTTGAATTCATTCCAGGTTTGCTGGATCACTCAGCTTCACTGATGAAAGTGTATTCGCTCCAACCCTAGAGAGCTTTATTAAATCAGGCCCAATGTTTTTACAGCTCAACTCCAGGCTACCCAAATAAACAAAAAAGCTCTAGTTGTGCACAAATGGTCCTTTTTTAAGTTGAGTGATGCATGTCATCAATCCATCCTGGGCTCAAAATTCTACAGGTAATGGTACCATGTCAATATATGCCAACATCAATGCAACATTCATAACCTACCCATTTAGTATGTACACAAAAAAGTTTTTAAAAAAATTAAAAATGTCTGTATAGTCAAAACGATAAGACATTTAACCATTTATGTGTTTATTCTATGAATACTTACTCAACATCTCGCTTGCGTATAGATTTTCCTGATGCCATTACTTCTGCCACTTTAGAAACGATTGGATCATAATTCATACTGGCTACTGCAATGACCTCATCATTTCTAAAAATAAAAATATACAAAAAACAAAACAGTTATCATTAGTGGAATCATTTTAGCAAGTTGTATTTATAATTGTAGTTTCTTTACTGTAAACCACAGTGAATCCTAGGAGTAGAAGTAAATCAGCAAATAGATGTGTAGATGACTGTAGATGTACCTCATTCCCGGAGGTAATAACTTTGCTAGAACACAATGCATGAGGTCAGAAAACGAGGAAGTATCTGTCATGGGTATGCAAGACATTGTATTCATTTAGGACCTAATATTCTGATTTGTATATAAACCTAGTTATAAATGTTTTAAATTAGTAAAGTCTAAATGCTTACATACCATTACTAGCTGAATATAAGTCTAGTGTTTTCAGTAATGCCATTTACAAGTAGCATTGCGGTATGATCTCACAGTATGAGCTGTTTCTCTAAAAAAGACTTGCAAGTCACTGGATCTATATGAGAAAATCACTTGTAAGTCATCGGATACTGATCTGTTACTCTCAACCCCATGAGGCACTAATGTACTGTTCTGTCAATCATTCCACTCATTCTGACTTTTTAACTACTTCTTCAAATGTCTTGTAGACATTTGATTCTTTCACAGACTCTCTAATTGTCAGGATTCAAAACGGAGTTGTTGAGACAGCTAATCTATTCCTGTAGAAGTGGAAGCATAAAGGAAGTCCCATGCCAAAACAGTTGGGTCAATTTGCTTCAGCTGGAAGGCAAATGGTGGATTGGCTTCTGAAAGGCATGGCCATAAACAGAGAACTATGGCTCTTTAGGAAAACTGAGGCTTAGAAGTTAAAAGAATTACAAAGGTAAATGGTCTCTGAATGCGTTGCTTTTTCTTGACAATACTTGACCACATACCAGCCACAAACTGATGAAGATCCGGAGTCACTGAGCCTGATTTATTAAAGCTCTCCATCCCTGGATAGGATACACTTTCATCAGTGAAGCTGGGTGATCCAGCAAACTTGGAATGGATCTGGTCCAGGATATAAAACATTTGCTAGCAAATGGCAAAAAATACTTTGAAGAAATCCATTCCAGCTTTGATGGATCACCCACCTTCACTAATGAAAATGTATCCTCTCCAGCCTTGGAGAGCTTTAATAAATCAAGCCCACTGAGAAAAGTCCCAAACTATACTGCAACAATGTCCCAATTCCCTGGGCCTGGAAACTAATGACTATTTCCCTATCAGCGCCATGACGAAGCTTCTGGGTGAATACTAATTTCAAGATAGCAATACCAAGCAAACTGCTATCAGAGTGGGCTTGTAGCACCCTATAGATTGGTTGGGATCAAGAATGGGGCAACATAGACATTGCTGCAAATTTGGTAACAGTCCATCAATATCTACAGGAAATATATGCAAATAGTTGTAACCCAGGGTGCTCAGAAAATCAGTGACCAGGTAATTCAGTTGCATCTAATTTATTTCCACAGGACCCTTGTAAAATTACGGTCTGTAGGGTCTAAATCATTTTACCAAGCAGCAAGCCACTTCATTTTACTTTTAAGGTATTTATTATATAAGGTTTATATATTGATAAAGGAAAAATTATGAATTTAACATAAATTGAACTTCATTGTATCATTCCTCAGGTAATCTAATATGAAAGTTAAATACTGTTTTATATGTTAGATGTTCAAAATTATCAAAATTGAATTACTTTACTTTATAAAATACAGTGAATTGCCTCTTGACCCATATTGTGTTTCAATTATTTGTACACCTTCCATGTTACTACATGTATATTTAGAATGTGTTCAGGTTAGTTACAGGTTAGCTCAGGTTAGCTGATATATGATGCTATGGATAACACCTCCTCTTTCATGAGTCCTTATTTGCTGTAGAATACCACAATATGAATTTAGCTGTGAATAAATCTAAGTACAGCTTCAGCTTATATCCCCCCTATATGAAAGATCCCGTTCACTGTTAATGTGAATCTTTAAGAAGTTCTCTGTCTGTACATAAACTACTAACTCTTCTTCTGTATGTTCATCATCAATTTTGGTTCAATGCACACAAATAGTAGCAGTAGGTGATTCTATTGCAGTCTATAAAATATAGTAATTCCATATACAGCATGCATAAATGAAAGTGGTAATTTGCTGCAATACAAAATATTATAATGCCACCTTTACGTTATAGGATCTCTGAAAGGATGAGTGTAGAGATACCATGTGGAATAAAAGAAGACCCCAATTAAAGAGTCAATATCAAAATACTGGACAACAGAGCTACTGCCTGAAGAAAACTTAGTAAACCTAGAATTTTTTTTTTAAATGCACAAAATTCCACAATTAAATTGGAATTAACCTGTTACCTATTTAAAGTTTTCATCTACAAAAGAGATTACTGAGACAGTAAGATTGAAAGGTGACAGCAGATTGTCATGATCACTAAAGTAACTGTCTGGGCGAAAATAAAAGAATAATTTTAGGTACAGCTCTCCATTACATATGTATTTCACCATGGTTTGTCTTTTTATAAACACCTAAATTCTCTTTTGCAAAAATATGCAGAGGAGATCTGGTCCAGGATTCAAAACATTTTCTAACAAATAGCAAATTACTTTTAATGCATTCCAGGTTTGCTGGATCATCCAGCTTCATTGATGAAAGTGAATTCTCTCCAGCGTTGGAGAGCTTTAATAAATCAGGCCCATTGTGTTCTTGAAATCCAATAAAAAACAATATGTAAAATAATACTAGATTGTGCATTAATATCACACAAGGCTGTCAACTCTATTGTCCAGTCCAATAGGAAACCAGAGAAAGTATTTTTTTTATCCAGGAGCCTGCAGTAAGTGCTCCTAAATGTTACCTCATATGATCTACGCAGGATGCCGTCTGACTATTGGGATACAAGCTCCTTTTGGATCTCCTAAATAGTAAAATAACGCACAACTTTATACATGTTTTTTGACAAAAATGAGTGTGACTCAGTCATACCTCAGGGTACTCATGAATAATCAAGTAAACCTGTTAATGTAGGTTTGCATATATCAACTGGACAGATAACTAAGTCAGAAAGAGCAGTCAGAGTCAGAGATAACCAAGTCAGAAAGAGCAAAGAATGTTCATATAAATACTTGTATGCTACTTGTATGATACCCTTATATATGCAAAAACGACAGGATTTGGCCACAGTCTTGCAGCTTAGAGTCTTACAGATATACAAATAGCAGCTTTAAAAACTGAAGGTCACACAGGAAGAAAGAGATATAAAAATATCATATTTTGACAATTACATTTTTTTCTGTAAAAGCCAAATTTTTCCTGCCCGTGAAGCAATTGGTCAGTGAGGCTTTTATACATTTTACAGGGAAAAAAGCAATTCACACATGCTTAGCAGAGGTGCAGTTGTAAAAAAAAGAAGATGGTACTATCCATGACGAGTGTGCATGCGCATCATTGTTATGTAAACATGCCCGTCCCACTACACCCCTTCCTTTGTGACACTGAAAGGGGAAGAAATTTCCCCCAGAGATGTCATGATGTGTTCAAAGAGTCAGTTATGTGTTCAGAGAGACAACCTGCCCACTGCCCTGAGTCTGCAATTCCATATGGGAAACGTAGTTCATGGCTCTGGCCAAGCAGGGTCCTTCTCCTGTGCCCCCCCCCCCAAGAAGGGTCCTTCTCCTGACCGCGTGCGGGGGGGGGGTGGACTGGCCAGAGCCGTGGACCACCAAAAGAATTCTTTGCAAAATAAGAGTGGGCATGCATGCCCATTCCCGAAAAAAGTGAGGGACACAGCATTCCCACCTATGCCCACCCCACTACACTCCTGACGTTTAGCATAAAAAATATATCTGAATTTACCAAGCAGTTCAGAAAGACATTTATCTAGAGAAAAAACCGTATGGACAAGCAAAGGCTCTCAAAAGCTCTCCCTTTGTTAGATTTTTATAATACTATTATTCTTATTTATGCTGTATTCTAATTTACTAACACAGCAAAAATAATGGGATTTATTAAAGTGCATGTCCTAAGTGTGCATTAGTGCATTTTAAAAGAATTTAAAAAGGACATACTTTACCCCACATATTAAAGCAGAGTTCAGTTTTTTCTGGGCCTTTACATACCTTTATTTTAAGGTCTAAGAATAGCTAATTCCACTATCTGTTGGGGACAAGGGCTCTTTAAGAAAATAGCTCCAGGTTCAAGATTTTCTTAGGTAATTAAACGTTTCTCCTCTAATGTTTAAATCAATGTCCCAATCTCTGTAGTTTTCTTCAAATGCCCACATAGTACCAAGGCACAGTACAACTAAGCTTTACTTCCAGTGCTGCGACACCCCCCACCCACTTCTCTTTTTGGCTTTTTACTGGTGCATCACTGTAACAATGCTGAATTTACAGCTCAATTTGTGTTTTACATCTATTATAGTTCTTTCCGTTTATGTCAAAAATTAAAAATAATGTCACAAGACAAAAACAAAAGTCTTCTGGATTCATGTGTATTAGGAAAGCTTTACAAATATCTAAGTACTACATATTTAACTTTTGTAATCAGTATGGAGTACAATAAATACAAAAATAAAATATTAAGCATTTGCAGGGTACTGTATTTACACCATCCTTACCTAGTGTAAAATGCTACAAATTTTAATTCCTCAATGTCTCCTTGAATGATAACATCATCAAAGCCATCTCCATTGCCTAAAAAAGAACAGAAAGATCAGAAGTTGACTTGAGAATACATACCAGTACTTAAAAATGTCAAACCAGCATTCTTTTTTGGCCAAAATTGGTAAGGGTCTGTGTTACAGAAGGTTCCTCTAATTTCCTGGTTTTCTGACAAAATATAAACTAGACAAGATGTGGGCAGAAGTCTCCAACAGCAACACAAACAGAAATGCATTGTGCTTTTGATTTTTGCTTTTATAGGGGAAAGGTTTAAACCCCGGTCAGATTTCTGTCTTGTAAAACTTATGTCACCTGGGCGGAACACATGGAAAACTCACCCTGAATGAGCCCTGGAGGATTTTGGCATAGTGCAGAAGTGTTTTCTTACAATGGACTTATTGTAGCTGGATGTTTTTTTCTCAGCAGTTGTGGCTGACAAAAATTTAAATAGTCACAACAAGAAGAATCTTCAATTCTGAATATATATTCAAGAATTCAAGTAACTTAAAGTTTCATATTACACAATACTTTACAATATTGCTTTTCCTATACAAAATAAATATAAGCCAGAATATGAGTTAATCACTTTAACTTAGATAGAGCAGTATATTTCTTCTTCACAGTAAAGTAGGTAGGTGATTTATTTACCTGCATATCGTATGCTCTTTCCAAACATGGCTGTCCATAGATATGGAATAGTATTGATTTCCGTGCCTTGCGCCAGCATGTTCAGTGCTGCTATACGACCTGTGTCCCCGGAAGAGCGTTTCATGAAAGAATAGAATTGACAACATGATTAATAAATTAACATATTCTCGTAAATTATTGCATTTTTCCAAATATGGTCTAATTACAGTTTACCTAAACAACCTACTAACTAAATCGATCAGGTTCCATCTTATAAAAAAAAATTCAATTGCTGAGCACTAGGCCACAAGTTGGTATATCTCCTCTATAAGGTATAAAACTCCAAATTTATACATGGCTGTAAATATTTTCCAAGTATACCACATATAGCAGTTTATTTTTTTCTTGCCCATTTGTTTTGTTTACCATTTAATAAGGTCAACTATACAGCTAGTTAAACACTTCAAATTCCATATTATTAAAGAAATTCAATTACTCTTTCAAGTGGCTTCTTAAGAACTGATGAAGCTTTTTGGATAAGTATTGAACTATGTTCAGAATTGTAGAACAAGTCTCATTGAAAGTGTC
>NC_092863.1:59476694-59479259 GCF_032062135.1 Pyxicephalus adspersus | reverse complement strand
AAAAAAAAACTGGCAAAATATCCTAATAACCTAATGATGGTTATTAATATTTAAAAGAAACAAGTAATTTTTTTTAGGTAAAATCAGTAGAGAGATACAGTTATTACTCCACACGTGTCCTGCTTAGATGATATGATAGGTCACTATTAGCTATGCTTTTGTTAGGTCATTTGCCATACCTTTTATTAAGCCCCTGCTCTCTGTTTTCACAGACGTACAATGACAGCAATAAATACAGTGTGCATGTATTAGAACAGGGGTCACCAACCCCCGGTCTGTCCCCACTAGTGGGCCCCGGCCATCTGACAAGTGGGCCGCGGCTTTGGCTGGTACACCCCCCAGCGGGGTCAGGAGAAGGACCCCGCTTGGAGGGGCGCACCGGCCAGAGCTGTGGACCACGTCTGACATATCCATCGCAGGCTCAGGGCGGTGGGCAAGTTGTGTCTCTGAGCTCTGGCATTATGGCATCACACTGAGGGGAAGTTTCTTCCCCTTTGAGTGACACACGGCTCCCGAGCATGCAGGGTTTGGAGTTTGTGAGATTAGTGGTCTGCGAGCTCTAAAGGTTGGGGACCACTATATTAGAACACCACAAAATTGACAGCACTGCAGGGGCCTTTTCAGGCAAGACAGTAGAATCCACCAAAACAGAAAGCCAAGGAGTTGGTTAAGGACTTGCATGTAAAATAACATAGGGTAATATTACAAAACAAAATCAATTTGATTTTCTTTATGGAAAAAAAAAAAAACAACAGTATCTTTTTAAAGAGGCTGAATAATGAAGCAGAAATTAATGGATTATTCCCTTAAACAAGGAGGAGTTTCCCAATGCCTTTTACATTTATTTGCCAGTGGCAATGATCTGATGAATGAAAAAGGTGACTATGTCCAATATATGAGAGTCCCATAGTCTCCCTGAACAGCTTGTACTAGAGCAGGGGTGTCAAATCTGGCCCGCACTATAATTACATTTGGCCCACGAGAAAATACCAAGTGTCTACTACAGCTGGCCCACCGCTAGACAGTGCATGCACTACTAATACTACAAATCCCAGAATGCTTTGCAGGCGCGTCAATCAGGACCCACAAGCGCCCCCTCCCCTGTTGACATTCATTAGCAACCTTCCTCAATTGTAGATATTTTTGAATAAATTTCAAGGTTGGCCTCAACTTTGTCCAATTTTTTTTTTTTGGCCCACTGTGCATTTGAGTTTGACACACCTGGTCTAGAGCACCTATTCTCAGCCAGGGTACCGTGGAGCCTTCGGGTTTCTGAAGAGGTTGCCAGGGAATATTTGACCTCTGTTTGACTGAACTCCCAGTTGACGGTTCCTGCCTATTTCCAGGGTCAATGCCACTTGACAGAGCCAGCTGCAGGACACCACTATTTGTTTTATCTGTCTCTGAAAGTGGGATTCTGAACAGCTTTGTAGGGAGGGAATTTCAACCCTCTGACCACCAAATTAGGCACGTGTTTTCCCCTGGTCCCCAATAAATTGGTTCTAGCAGTAGTTCCCTAAGACCTACAAATAATAAAAAGGGTGTAAAAAGGTCAGAAAGGCTGGTCTAGCAAAACTGTGGGTCAGATTTATTAAAGATCCCCAAGACTGGAGAGAATACACTTTCATCAGGGAACCTGAGTGATCAAAAAAAAAACTGGTCAAAGATTGAAAACTACATTGAAAGCAAATTATTTTAGGAAATCCATATTCCTGGTTTGAAGGATCACCCAGATTCACTGATGAAAATGTATCCTCTAATGACTTGAAGAGCCTTAATAAATCAGGCCCAGTATATCAGTCAGATTAGGAAGCCTATGGTTAGGAAGCCAACACTATAATAGTAAAAATGTTTATTGTATAAAAACAGCAATATGCTAATGTGATTTTTTGAGGACAAACACCACATCAAGGTATAGTTACTAATGGATTGCTGGCTTTCCCTAACATTTGCTACTGATCGCAACATAGTAGGACATGTAGGACCCATCTGTTTATAGAATAGGTATGTGTGTGGAATGGACTTTCTTACAGGTTTTTAACACCGTAAGTGTTGTTGCCATCCTAAAAGTCTTACCTATTCCAATCACACAAGCATCAGCTCTGAGAACCTTTCCACTCTTCAGCACAACTTCTTTCAACTAAAAAGCAAGTTAAAAAATGGTAAATGTTAATTCAAGAATTGTCTGATTAACAACAAAAAACTTTGGTGTAATTATGTGTATAGTTATAGCTTATTCCACAAATGCTTGAGAAATGCTGGGCCACTTTTGTGAAAATAAAGGTAAGACACCTTTTTAAATTATTTATTGCCATAACTGGCCATATATCCTTAGTAACTTGTGTTTGGTTTATACGGGATGTGGTGAAAACCCTACCTTTTATGAAATGCTATGGTAAAAGCCACAAAGCTCCATTTAAAGACCAGTTGGACTTAAATGCATACTGGGTCATTTCTGTAATACCTAGGTAATCTTATATAGCAATATTGGATATGTTTAATCCAAGTAAGTACTTCATTTGAGTTGATCTTAGTAAGAAAACATTGATAAATAGACTCCCTATG
>NC_092863.1:59402051-59474544 GCF_032062135.1 Pyxicephalus adspersus | reverse complement strand
TGTAGTTTCTGTAATCCAATGTAATATGTCTCAGCATGATATAGATGTTTAGAACATAAACATAATATCTTGCTAATCTTATTCTTGTAGCAATCAATTGCATATGACTGAAACATTGTGTGATAATGTGAGTGCTACTACATGCTAACTGTACATCGTACTTTTAAAGAACAATGTGATCCATTTGTTTAGTAACCCATTGCAACACCTAACAATTTATAACAAACTATTTTAGTAGAATATCAGTAATTTTTCCTGTGTAATGTCAGCTGTCTTTGATCTGTAATTACTTGTAAGGAACCCATGGGATGGACCTTTACTTCTGGAGCTACTAACATCATGCATGTCATTCAAAATATTGGAATTGTCATTTATTTGTGCAGACTGGGACCTACTCACTCTGTGAAGCTGCTTTCCCCTACATATTCACCATCATAGACCTTTTAAGGTGGCTTTCATCAGGAGCAGCTTTGAATGGCCCTCCAAGTTCTGTGATTTTGCTTATTAGGTTTAGTCATCCAGCCTTGTATTGAAGGGACAAGTTTGAAATTCAGGTCTTAACATCTTTATTCAGATGTTAGTCATTTTATGGCTTACGCTTGGCTAATTGTTGGAAAATCGCATGTTCTATTTGGTTTATTAAATCTTATAATGGGTTGCACTTAATAAAACACTGTGGTCATTTGCTTTATATGTTTTACTTTTGTTTTGCATCATCAATGTGTTATCCCAAGAGGTGAACCAACAACTTCGCCCTTTAAGGTGAATCTATCATTATGTAAATTAGCACTTGCAATTGCTATTATGGTTTTAGGTACAGACCCCGGGATTGTCATCCTAATCCTTGTTATCTTGCTGGTCACTGACCTCAAAAACAGCAATTATTAGCTATAATACTGTACATACAAACAAAAAAAGCAGTTGCACCTCTTACCTAAGAAAGATGCTCCCACAATCACTACATTCCTGTTACTTGCCAGCTTTACCACCCTATTGGCATCTTCTGGAGTTCGGATTGTGAAAACATTGTCCAGTTCTTTTCCTTTACATGTCAGAGTTTTAGGGCTGTGGAAAAATGTAGCTTATTACTACCTGCACCTGGAATATATTTTATAGGTTTTCCATCAGATATTAGCTTACTAGAAAGAACATTTATTATTTATTTACTTTTTGTGGGTCATTGTAATTTGTTTATTTATCCATGTCCTAATAGATAAGGTCATATTTTTCTTTTTTGGTTTTGCATCTATCTGACATCTGGTGACCAATTAGTAATCCAGCCCACTGGTAAGTTATTTTTAGTTTGCATAGCAAAATTTACTACCTTCAGCAGGTATGCCTAATACTTGATTTACTAAACCACTGCGTTTTACTAAATACAAACAAATGAAACCTATAGTGTACTCACGTGCTTCCAGTGGCAATTAGCAGCTTGTTGTATTCCATTCTAAATCCATCCTTAAAAACAACCGTCTTGTTCTTTGTATCCACGTTGATAACCTGAAATCATTTCTGTATAATGTGAATTTAGGATGCAGATAAGAAATTTAAATTACCAGTCAATAACTAATATAACTGTGCTAATTTTAATGAAAGGTTAACATTAACATTTGTACAATACTGTTATGCTACTTAAAGAGGAAGTCCAATTTAAACAAGATTTAACACATTTATATAGCCTACCAAATCCTAAAGCTGTTTAATGTAACCTATACAAATTTGTTTCTGGTATTCAACGTGCGAGTGCTGCTGATTGGCAACTTAATTTACCTACTAACCGAGATGCTTAAAATTAGTGACAATAAAAGCAGGATAGAGCATAGGTTGCTGTTGCCTTTAAACATCTAGCTATGCCATAACAAAGAACCATTTCATCACAAGAATCTTAAACTTGTGTTTGATTAAATAGGTTATCCTGGAAGAAAGGGTATAAACTGAGAAAACTAAAAGGTGGTTTTTGTGTGTAAAAGGGTCTGAGGGGTTGCAGGTTTTAGGTACATGTGATAATCAAGTGGACATATTAGCTGCATGGAATGTAAAAAGGATTGGGCATGTTAAAATCCAGCTGAACTTTCAGTTCAAATGAGCTAAACACATTTCAGGTCAGTTTTCTGTAAAAAAAAAATCTTTGTGTTTGGCTGTGGTCTAAGTTGGGTTTTGGCATAAGAAGTATAGAGTTAAGGCTTTACATTTTTCTTTCCATGTCCTAGTACTTATCAAATGGGTGGTATTGTCTGAACTTTAGTATTCCTAAGTGCAGCACATGCCATAGTATAGGTAGAAATAACTATGATAAAATTAATGTTCTAATAAATGTACTATGGATACTGTGTTATATTTTTTTTATAATATTTTAATTTTTTTTATAAAACATTATTATATATACCATAACAAAGACTATCTAAATTCAAAATAAAAAAATAATACATAAATAGTTCAAGAAACATTTTTTGTACTAATCACTGCTGTCCCCCTAAAAAATCAAATTCAACTCACAAACAAGGGTGTACATAATATTTTTGAAAAATCTTAACTTTTGTAATTGCAAATGAGAATTCAACTTTTTAATCAGTTTATTGTGACAAGGCAAACTCAGTTTCCTATTATAATTTATGCCATACAGCACTAATTCCTTCCTATATACAGTATACAAAATATATAAACAAACTTTTTATATTATGCAGCCTTCTTACCTGTGTTTCAGTGAGAACTTCAATGTCATACATATGGAAAAATTCCTTTGATCTCAGTAAAATCTGTTCTGCCTGGGAATCCATTGACTGCATAAATGTATAGGAAAATATAAAGCTGTAGCATTACATAAATGTAATGTATATCTATGTAGACAGACAGACAGACAGAGAATTGGGCCATTCGCACACGTGCACTGCTCAAGCGAAAGCCTGGCCTCACATTCACTTTCGCAGCAAGTTTCGTTATGGCACTACACTGCACATTTGAATGTGCTGCCCATTGCTCCACAACAGTACAAAAATCAGGCCTGCACTAATTTCAGAAGTGCAGCACTACAAAATATATATATGGGTTGCTGTACAATGCATTGCATGCATTTTAAAGAAAAGTGCTAAATAGAGTGAATTGCACCACATCACACAACACATAATATGCGTGTTACTGTGCAATCACAGGAATGTGCATGTTTTTGCATGCATTCCTCCAGTTAATGTATACGAAAAAACCCTTAGACACCAGCAGAACACATATTTGCGAGCTGCTTCAAGCACAATTGTTCATGCACATAACAGGTAGCTTATCAATTATTTCCTTCTCTTCAGTTTAAATTGAGATGTTGTTTAATTTTTGCTATCTAAAAGTGAATAAAATACCTAGGACCCATACATGTGCTACTTCAGTACATGCCCACACTTTCACAGTGCACCTGCACTATTTTTGGCAATGCTATACTGTGTTGCTCTGAGGTATAGCACAATGTACTCCAAAGGTGCAAAGGAATACATTAAGAATGAATGGCACTACATCACACAGTGTGTGATATGTACATTGCTGTGCAGTTGCAATAACACATGCGTTATCACACGCCTTCTAACAATGCATACATTTAAACAAGAGCTTTTATTTTTCTAATCTAAAGTCAAACTAAACTCAAAAAGTGGACATTTACAATGTTTTGGGAAAGTTTGCACTTATACAGAACCTGAAAATGTATCTTGTCTTGAATACCTCTTGAAAAAAAGCGATGCTTTTCTTATAATTTTATGGTGCCTTGTTACTTCTGTGCCTACAGCCTCATAGCTGTATATATATGCAGTGTGAGATCCCAGTCACTGCTGTCTCTACCTGCCTTGCCTCTACTAAGCTACCCATTTCCAAACAAAGACATAGTACAAAGAAAGCAATTGATCACAATATGATCAATTGCAGAACAACCACAGGTAATAATGGTGGGAAATTCTCTGCTCGCATTTTTTGGTCACAGCTTCCAAAGTTCAGTTCTCCTTTTGTTCCTCCTATTATCCTTTCTTATTCATACATAAACAATTTCATGGTTATTGGTGATGATATGTATCATACTGACATTGGACATACATACTTTGCTTAATTTGGAGCGATCATATGGCAGATACTTCTCTGAAGTACACATTACTATCCTGTCTGAAAATCCTTCCTGTCTTAATGTTTCTGCGCACACTAATCCAGCTGGTCCTGAAAAGTAAAAGAAATGTGGTAAGCATTTACTCACTTTTACTTATAGTTAAAAGAAGATATTTTAGAAAATATTTTACCTGCTCCAATAATGAGAATATTAGTAATTGCTGTACTATAATTACTCAGTGCAATACATTTAGCCATGACTTTGGTCCTTCTTTGTGACTGTAAAGCCTTAAAGAAAGAAGCAAATAATAATATTAAATGCACATATTGTATTGAGAAATAAATAAATATAAACATGAAGACCATATGTATTCTAGAATTACTAACAATATGAACACTCAATGAGGAGAATAGCAAAGGAAACCCTTTATTATTGTAATCATCATGGTTTCATCATTTATGTTTGTCAGAAACATCAACTATTTAACCCTCAGATAAGGTATCTAGAAACAAACCTGTCATTGTCAGCTACACAAACAGTATAAATATATGTAGAAGCCTTAATGGCATCCTTCATTTGTCATTAGTCCAGGCACTATGCAAGCATGAGCATTTGCACATATATTTTCCCAAATACCTCTTGCATCCCTCTGTATACTTCTTACAGATATTAGATTTTAGATCTGAGGTAATCATCCATGAGTTCCAATCCAACATAACTATGCCTGTCATTGACAGATATGATGACAGCTGTTATCCGCAAGAAAGCCAGAGTATCTGGGCCCTACTATACCTGTAACTATACCTGTAACTAACAGATACCTGTAACTAAAAACATGGGCACCAATTCTGAATGTGGTTTAATTTTATCAACCGATCTATCTTGATTCAATCCAAGTCAAAATTTTCTGCACCTATTCTTATAAATAAAAAAATGTCTGTAACCCTGTCTGCAGTTTTACCCCCAATTAAACCCCAAATGTTTTGGATATTTCAGCAATTTTTATTTGTATGTGTGAAATCAGGAAGCAAAATTTTATCAAATGTTCACAACATTAAAACCTTTCAGGCACAACCTTTATTAGCTGTTATTTAGGGAGGGTATGTTGGTGTTTGTGGAGTTCAAGAACAAACTAAAAGTCTTTCTAGGAAACATGTAATAATAAAATATGGGGTGACAGGTTAGAGAAATAGACAATCTATTCTAAATAAAACATTAGCAGGTATTATTTACATTTAAGCTTTTAATATATATTTGAAACTGGCTTACTTGTTTACTGGCACGAATGTATACTCTTTCCTTCTCTATTTTAACCTATGAAGCATAATAAAATGAAATTAAATTATTGATTAGGTAATCTTTATGTCTGTCTTTAATAATGTATACTAATTTATCAAAATAAAAAAACACATGTATGTTTTCTATTAAAGTTTTAAACATGATGCATAATAATTCCTTTCATTTTTTCTATAGTTTCTGAAAATCACTCAAGCTCTTGGTGTAAAACCACTTTGGTTCTATCAAAAGCAACTTATTTCAAAATAGGATTTTCAGCATGGTGTCATTATACAAAGTTGTTATTTCTTCAGTGGTAGCAAAAAACTTTGTATCTAAATTTACTTGATTTAGCCTTTAACTTGTAAAACAGCAAGATACTCTTATTTTTTATACAGTGTTCATTAAAGTGAATTTAATCAATATACTTAACATCTGGCAGCCTTGACAATGTTTTAACATTTTCTAACAAGTTTTCTGACAAGTGGTTGAGATTATTATATATGCTAAACTACATTGAAATGAGGAGATTGGCCGGCAAACAGTTTTCAACTGTTTATAAGCAGATTAATTTGAGCTTAAATCCATTGGGGATCCAATATTTTGTTGCTTCCCAAAAATAATTTTTTTCTAAGATTGCATTGGGTGTGGATTATATTATGTGGCCAACTTCAATGCTCATAGTCTTTCACAGAGCTTTTCAACTATTAATTGGTGTCCACATTTAGAAAGCCAACACATTTAAAGAGTTTAGAGAGTATGTATTAAGATTAGTCCTCTTTAAAATATGCTTACACTATTACCAATTATGCATTGGATTTTTTCTTCACTGGAAGACTTCTGCTCCTTGCTGTTCAATAAAATCACATTAGGATTGAATGCTTGGCCAATAAAGACACACTTGTATATATTGATCCACTTCTGTCCTATTCCCCCGTGTTGTCACCAAAAAATGTATTTAGCATACAAAATTCAGGGGGTTGTTTTATACAAAAACAATAAGCAATGTTACTTAATAGCAATTGTGTAATTATTTACAATAATTCACATCACCCCAAATACCACTGTAATATAATAAAAATGATCAATGTTTGTGTAAAATTTACCTGAAATTTTGGCAAACCATCCAATCCCGGGAAATCCTCTATATCACCTGTTGCAATATTAAAACATGCTCCATGCCATGGACAACGCACTCTTCCTCTAGAGAGTACACCTGTGCAAGGAGATTAACTTTTTAGTAATTACAGACATAAAAAGGTATTGTTACTGATTTGCAAAATTCAATGAGGATGCTGGAAGAACTTTGTAACAAGGTATGGGCTGCTTAAAATTTCATTACCGATCCAAATGCAAGCTAGTTAACAGCAAAATATTTTTTCTGCTAAAAAGATAATTTATGTGTGAGAACATTCAACCAATAGCAGTAAAGGTTTGGGGTCAGTTTAGTTGCTAAATATCAAAATTCCCTAGGGAGGGGGAATAAATAAAGAAAAATAATGTATAGGCTGTTTACTACTATCAGTTTACCAGAGAATGGAATAAGGTGAAACTTTGCTGTCCTTGACTATACAATACTGTACAAGCAAAAATCAATGCTTTTTTTTACAGTAATTTGGAATATGTAATTCTTCAGAAAGAACATTTTCACCGTATTCACTAAACTTAGTGAAAAGTTCCTTGAAAGTTGATAACTCACTTTTCTAATTCTATACTTCTTAAGTAAATCAACCACTGAATGATTTATTTGCATTTGTATGCTCTTAGGGGTTACTAAAGTAAATTACTTTTTAGAATCACATGTTATTCTATATCGTTAAGTATTATCAACTAATATCAGATTTAAAAGTTGCCAACCTTTTACCAGAGGTGCCCCATAATGAGGGCATTTGTGTCCCATTGCATAGTATTCTCCATTCTGCTTGATGAGCAAAGCTTTGCCGCATCCCAAGTCAACTTCCCGCATCCTACAGGTAAACATTAAGTAGCAATTAATAAGGAAAGAAATAATTATTGATTTGTGTAAAAAGTAACCCTACGTAGTGCTGCGGAACTGTCTTTCTCATATCACATGTAGTTCACATACTGCAGCATCAGAGGAAATGTTCACTGGCAACTGCAAAAGCATATATTAAGAATGTTGGAAGAAATTACATTTCAGCTGCAAACATTTAGTAGTGACTTCTGTGATGAATGTATGTATATGGTATATATAGTACATTTTGCTTCATTGCTTCATTTAGGTCACCACAATTTACAATCCCTAACAATTTAAAGGTAACCCACATTGCATGGACAGTTAAATATATATATAGATATATATTTATATAGATAAATCTATATAAATATATAGATTTGATTTGATAGCTTTATTGCATTCTATTGTTATTTGTAATTTATTTTATTGTAATTTGTTAATTAACATTATTTGTTTTATTATTTATATTATATATATATATATATATGATTAATATTTAATGTTAATTTAATGTTATTTTTATGTATTTCTGCCTAATATGTATAGCATTGTCATTCCTCTTCTCTCACTTAGTGGGTTTGAGCTATGGCTTCTTTTAAGCAGTTTTAATGAAGCAGACACCCTTGTTATATATATACCTTTGGTAATTATTGATTTTCCCCAGCATATTAATGTTTTTTTCTTTCCAGGGCTTGTTTCCCTATCTACATTTAAATTCATTGACATTCTGTCTGCTTTGTCTGTGTCACTGGGTTCAAATTATTAGGTGATCATCTCTGGTACAGCAATAAAGGAGAAAACCCAAAGAGATTTAATCACTCATACGGGTAGAGCGCTACATTTAGTATACTGTCCTGTAAATTAAATTATGTAAATCTTTTTATTTGTAGTCAGTGCTCATACAGATTTATTTTTTGGCACACACAATACCAAATGCCAGGGTAATTTTAACTTAGTGTGTTCTTGCTTACTAATTGATGCATTTCCAACACAATTTAAAGTAGTTTAATTCTATCCAGTGATTAGCTGAGTCACTAAGTTTTAACACCTACATCCACCAGGAGATCAATGGTATATGTAGTGAAATACGCTAAATCTTTTTAAGCCCCAAAACACGATAGTAATAAATAAACCCAATACAGTTCTTTGAATGATGCCATTCCTATTCTATAATGATAATAATGAAACTAAAATATTTATAATAAATTATATTATAGTATACCATGCATGTCACCATAAAAACTAAAGTCCAATCCAAAGGGTATATTGGGAGTCCTTTTTTTAAACTGAGAAAAGGAATTGATCATCCTGTGGAAAACATTTCTTTACAGCTGATTTACAAAATAACACATTAGCACATACTGTCCATTCTCCAGGTCCTTTACATGGCACACTGAGGCTTCCACCATGTCTTTGGGATTAGTGTAAGGATTAAGAACGATGGGTCTTTCTTCATGGTGATAGTGTCGTGTTGTTCCATTTGCCTTATATGCAAGAGGACTGGCCTTCCCATTAGGAGACAATTCTTCCTTTTCCCTGTCTTTTTCTGGCAGAACAACTTCAACTTTTACTTCCACTACAAAAGTAATGGGAAATCTTTTAGTGCTTTGTATTGTATTTGTAATATTGTAAAATAAAATAGTGTAATATTGTAATTGTACAAAATATTTCAAATACTAGGACATGATGTCACTATACATATATATATGTGTATATATATATATATATATATATATATATATATATTCTCTATATTATGACAGGATTTAGTTTTTTTTTAAGAACCAATATCTTGGAAGGCTGACAGCTTTCTAAAGTATTCACCTAGCTAGTGTTTCTAAGTTTTTAGAAGCATGTTGAAACGTTATTGGTAGATGAAAGAACCAGAAAGCTACAAAGATTAGAAACGACTTGTTTTAAAGCTCTTTTTTGTTTTAATAGAGTTTGGGCACAGGTGCATTTTTAAGCAGTAAATAATGCCTAAAGTTTGCTGTGTGTTTCATAAATTGCTTGCTAATACCAGAAATTTGGTAACCAATTGGGCTGCAACTTGCTCTGCAAAATGACATTTGGGAGTCAAAGGCTTTTAAGCATGCATTGTATTAATTAGCATAGAAAAATACAGTTTTCTGGATGTACTGCCAATGCAAGTCGTACTATCTATAGACTCTGTCATATGGAAGCAACCTGGACTTGATGAATGGCCTCTCAGACCCAATTTACTGTGCAGTGCTTGCACATAGCATAGACATAGCATATGCAATAAAGTGCATCCTGCTCACACATTTTTGCTTCTGCTTTAAGCATAAAAGGAGCAAAAATACATTTTGGTAAAATGTTGCAAAGACGTGGCTTTTTTAGCCAACCTAGGAGGAATTATACATGAACAGAACAATCACATCCCACCCTCCTTTTACCTGACATACACATGCAATCTTTAGCATTCCTTGAAGACCGCAAATCACTGTTACTTGAACAGAGTAAAAATGCTCATAGTGGCCAATAACATTCCTGGTATTATTAGTGCATATCTGTGTTCCTATCAGTCACTTTTCATCACACCAAATTCCCTACAAGATACCAGATCCTAAAGTATATCTCAGCCTATACAAAAATATACTGCATATATAAAAAGCCATACAAAAATATATTGCAGCTTACCAGTCCTTAGATGTGGTGTGTGATGTGTGTTGTTTCAGACTGTTTATTAATTATTTTCACATGGTTATCCTGCCGGGAACTTACTTCTTGGCCTAGGGTAACAACATTGCTCACTGTACTGCATATTTAGAGGTGTAGCATTGTAACCCTGAAGACATGACATGAAGACATGAAGTGTAAACCAGATTTTCTTACTTGGGGAACTTTCAGGTCTTCAAGGAATCTTCCCTTCAGTATATAATAACAATATACACAACTAAAAATATATTAGCATGGTGATCAGAATGCCTCTTACATTGCTGGCCACTGGGAAGAATGTCACCTTTACAGATAGCAAAAATATCATTGATGCCACTTAAGCTGACCTAAGAAACACAAATGACTCATTGCTCAAGGAACCCCAAGCAACCTCCCAAGGGTTCCATTGAATCCTGGTTAAAAAACACTGGTTTTAACTTTGGGGGGGGGGGGGCTGTGTGAACGATAATACTGCTTTACCACCCTACAGTACACAGGAAAGTTCAAATTTGCAAGATTTCAGGCAGCTTCAGCTGATATTTATTGCACTAATCATAGAAAACACTACAAATTGTATAATAAACAAATCAAAATGGAACATATAGGAAGAGTTAACTGTTGTGGTTTACATAATCCTTAAATAGTCCACAGCCTATATATATACCTAAGCCAAAATATGTTATTATTGTACCCACAATTCTTGAGTAATGATCTGCTCATCAATGGGCACCCATAGCTACACTAGAAAAATCAGCTGGAATGTAATTGTTTCATCATCTCAGCAGCAGGAAATGTCAGTACATTTTAGAAAAATGGCTAGACTCCTAAAGTACCAGTTACAGCAAAGCTCCAGCATTGTCTAACAAGAGTCAGCAAAACCCACCATAACAAATGAAGGAAATGTGAATGTTAGAAATGATGAGGAGACATGCATATTATCTGTCTCCCCTAGTACAATAGCAAGAAGCTGGGAAGTCAACATATCATTGTTTAACTCTGTAAAGCGTCACCTCCCAGAGGGTTTATTTGCTAAAGCAAATGGTACCAAGTATTAAAATCCTTGGCTAGGGGCCGGCAAGCTTGGAACAAGGACAATATAATCCCAGCTTCAAATCTGCCTGCCTTATAAGTGACCCTGTCTACCATTTTTTTAAGCATTTCGTTTTCCAGTACTAATCCTCTGAGGGTTGCACAAAGACACACGTGCTTATAAAGGCACTACTTGTTCTACCATGCTATTATTGTCTGAGACACAGATTTTCCTGTGTTTTCTTTTTTGTTTTATCCAGACAAGTGGACTTTTTACATTATCTTAACTTAAATCTAAGCAAATGCATATTTGATGAATACACTTATGTATTAAAATAATTTTTTTTAAAATATTCACTTCCCTATTAAACAATAAAGGTCATGTGACAACAATGTAACAATAAACATTGTTCTTCATCATTTAAAAGAGCACTCGAAACCCATTTTTTCAAACTTGCCTACTTCTTCTTGCCGTCTCTAGTTCTGTCTCTTAAAACCCTCACAATTTCCCTTCATTACATATCTCCCTTCCTATTGTGTGTTACTTCCCACGCCTCCTAGATTGTAAGCTCTTGGGCCCCTGAGACTGATGCACTTGGTAGAGCGTAGTTGCAGCTTTTCTAGACCGTTCAAATAAAAGTCCTTTAGTTGGGCCGCAAACCATCTCTCAGCAGCATCTTTGGCGTCAGAAATGTCCTCAAAACGTTGCCCTTTCAGGTGTTTATTCAAATTAGGGAACACGTAATAGTCCAAAGGGGCCAGGTCAGGTGAGTAGGGAGGATGGAGGACCAATTGGAAACCCAGGGTGTTCAATTTGGCAGCAACAACGTTAGACATGTGAGCAGGTGCATTGTCCTGCAAAAAAAGGATCCCTTTGGTCAACTTTTCAGGGCATTTCGTCTTATTTGCCTCCTTCAGCTGGTCCAGGAGGTTAGCATAATACTGTCCGGTGATACCAGAGCCCAGAGGTAGGTAGTCCACCAACAGAATACCGTCTTTGTCCCAGAAAACGGACGCCATTAATTTTTTGACTGATTTCTGGGTTTGGAACTTCGGCCGCGGGAAACCGCCATAGCGTCATTCCTTTGACTGTTCCTTGGTTTCAGGATCATAGATGTGGAGCCGTGTTTCATTCTCAGTCACTAAGCTAGCCAAAAAGTCCTGTGCAGCTTCAAAATGGGCCAAAATGGCTTTGGATGCTTCAACTCGTTCCTTCTTCTGATCACTGTTCAAGCATTCCGGCACCCACTTCACTGAAAGCTTGCATTTGTCTAGGATAGTGGTGATAACAAACCCAACACGCTCCCGTGAGATGTCAAGTATCTGGGCTACCTTTTTTTGCAGATTGTCGCCAATCCTCAATAATCAGCTCATGGACAACATAGCAGGTTGCCAGGTCAGTTGAGGTTGGGGGGAGCCCACTGCGGGGCTCATCTTCAACGGTGAAATGCCCAGTCTTAAAACAAGATATCCAGGTTTTTACAGTGCTGTAGGAAGGACACTTCTTCCCCAGTGTTTGTGACATCTCAGTGTGAATGTTCTTTGCTGACTTTCCCTGGAGAAACAAAAACTTAATGGCGGCCCGTAACTCCAAAAACATGAAACTTGTTTGTGTCTCTGCCATCACAGCTTCTCACTAAAAGAAAAAAACTGTTTTAAGAATTGGAAAGACCTGATATTTGCACAGTTACATACTAAGATATTAGGCTGTCATATGCCCCCACACTCATTTTTCTATTTCATTTGGAAGGGGCAAAGCCAGGAACTTCCCAGCACCCCCCTGTATCTGTGCATTTTATAGCTGAAATCTAAAAGAAATGTAATTACAATTTTCCACACATTCCTTAAGCTGTGTTGTATTCATATGCTGTACTTTAAAACTTTAAATACTTCTTACTTGTTCTGTAAGGTTGCACTTCTGGTCCAGCCTGTTCGATTCATTGCTGCAGGCATTGTTCATGTGTCGTTCATTGGACAATCTATTTTTAAAGGGCAGCCCCTCTAAAAAAAAAAGCAATTACAGAGAATTGCACAGCCTCAGAATAAATTTAGATCATTCCACTAGGAGAACTGGAATGACAAAATGTTTGGAACATTTCCTACAAAATCAACTAAGGATATTCTCACAGCTTTCTTTAGAGCATGGGCAGTTCTCCCATCAGCCATGTACAGGGAGATGACTCTTAAGGTGTTCCATGGTGCATTTTTTCTCTCCACATCGTGAGTATCTATTGGGCTTTAATCCTACTAAGGAATCCTTTAATCCTAAGGAATGCCCCAAATGTACCCATAAACGGGCAGACTTGTACCGTGTCTTCTGGAACTGTCCAATTGTAAAAAGATTTTGGCACCCAGTACCATATTACATTACCTCATCACTAACTAATTACGTACCTTTACCACTTGAATGGGCAATCCTAGGTACTTTTAAATTAAATAGGGCAAGAATCACTAGAGGAAGCAGAAATCTGCTATCTATTCTCTCTCAAGTGGCTAAAAAAAATGTTGCATAAATGGATAGACCCAGACGCATTCACATTAGGTCTTTTTAAAGGAGAACTGGATCTTGTTTTTAAAATGGCTTGGATAGAGGCCTCACTAGAAATAGAGTCCAAAGTCTTGATGTTTTTCGAAACATGGGAGTCCTATATAGAAACTCATTTATATGCAATCCAAACAACAAATAATGAAAACTTTGGAACATAACTCATGGTACACTTTAAAAATTTTAGATAACGATTCCCCGATACCCATAGACGACACTTGATTTTCCAATTAATATAAACGCTTGTTTGGTTAATTCAACTGTTTATACACTTTGTTTAAATATAATATTTTACATTTTCTTTGTTATGTTTGTAACCTTTTTGATATGTTTATTTATGTTGTTGTACAGTATATTGATACATCCTTGAATAAAAATTATTAAAAAGAAAAAGACATTCCCAGTAATTTAGTACATATTTAATTTTTTTTTTATTTATTTTGGATCATGTTAATGATTTTTTGGGAAAAAGAGCTATTGTTTACAGAGATGTAGTTATATATTTCAATAAATATATAATATCTAATAATTTTTCCTGAGAGTCTGCAAGGTCAGTCATTTGCTTTCTATTACGAAAATCTGTGGTGTTATTGGTAATACTTTTTTGCATCAAATGTTTTTGTTCAAACAAACAACAATTGTTCAACAAGACAATATATCCATATATATCTTTATATATAATAAAACAAATAAAAAAACATCAATTTAAATATTTGAAAATCCTCAAGCAAAAAAAACCCTCTAACACAATATCAACATTTCATCATTTAAAGAAATGGAGGCTACCTATCAGATGCCCACTTGCCATAAAATGTTGTTAATATTAGTTGATTTTTGGTTTGCAACTCTCATTTTTGTTTTTTCAATACAAATGAAAAGGAAGAAACGTAACAATCAGACCACACATCAAAGAACCCCTAGCAATGTCTAGAAGAACCCTGGGGTTCCACAAATTCCTGGTTGAAAATAGGTGGCCCAGACTATGAACTATTCTCCATTTTTAACATGCAGTAAATATCTTTAAAATTAGCCAATACCCTGTCTTATCTAGCTGTTTTTAATGTAAAAAAATGTAATTCTCTAAGATCCCAAAACATCACAACAAAAAACATAGAGTTGGTTTTAGTCAATATCATACAGCTAAGAAACACTTTCTGGTCGTATAAATCAGAGGGGTGTTCTCAAAGAAAAACATGCTACCTGAATTGTGACTATTAAAAATGAATTTCACAATTCCTATAGATACAGAGATGATGAGAGCTTGTTTTAAAACGCTTTAACTGCATGTTCAGAAAATGTTACTTAGGATTTTAGCTTTAAAACAGGCAATCTGACATTCCCTCAACCTTGGTGGGACTCCTCCAGGTCCATGTGTTTCACTGAGGGTAATTGATTCTTACCGAGGAAAGTTTGAGGGAATATCAGATACATTTTATAAAACTCTTTTATAAATAGAGCCTTTAATGTGCATATTTACCTTAAATATTGGGCTTTTTTCAAAACATTATCAATGGTTCAAGTTAGGAAAAAAAAATTCTTGCCAGGATGCCGACATACATTGCCATGCAACACAGTTCTAACTGAATGTGAATTAAGATACTGCAGCTGTATTATAATTTTACAATCTTGTCTGTCTAGCACAGGCAGAAGAAATGCAGAGTGTTTATCCTAGTTAAATGTCCCATTTCCATAGGTTAATGTATTCAGATGGGAAACATGCACAAACGTACGCCAACATGAAGAATTACATAGTGCTTTTCTAAAAGGATTTACAAAAATTAAAGAAGATAACGTGCATGCAATAATAGGAATTTCTATTGAAAACAAAAAAAGTGTTACATGACTTTTGACCTTTGTCACAAGTATGGCCTTTGGCCAACATACACAACATACACCAACATACAGGGCAGATTCCTGCTGAGTCCTTGTATACAGTACAAAGAGAAAAGCACATAGAAACTGAATACAACACTAACTAAATTCTAAAAAGGCTTTAACAAAATGATGTCTATATGCACCATAAGTAGGGGTTGCTTACCCAATTGCAATGCAGAAGCACATGTTACAAACACAATAGGACTATTGTGACTAACACAGCTAATCTACAGCATATAATGCCATTGAGATACATCAAAGATTTTGTACATGGACATCTTGTTGCCAAAGTCTCATCAGAATTCAAAAGGATTCGATTGAACCCCACCTGCAATGGCCTTGGTTTAAACAGTCATATATTTCCCTCCACTTTTCAACCATATTGACCTACAATGAGAATAAAAAACGTACATCTTGCACACTCTATTGTCTTTTCTCTTTCAGTTTATTTGTTAATTGGCTGCCCATGTGGCATTCAGTCTTGCAGGGCAGTGAACAATTGTCAATCTCTGTTCTACATCAGTGGCTCCATGCACACTTACTATCAAATATACATTTATCAGTCATGCACATACTAATGCAGAAAGCAAAAGAAACCAATGAACATACCAGGAGGCAGGAGGTAATAAGTATACACCAAAAAAATCTATGCATATCAAATCATTAAAAGAACCAACTCACTAAAAAAGACATTTAAAACATAAAGGTCCAAGGAAAAAGATAGCAGTGCAGAATTGCTTTGTATTTAGTCCAATATTTTTTTGCAAATATGTAGAATAATCTGAACACCCAAACAGTTGTCATATCACTTACCCAGACATTTGCCAGGAGATGACATCCATTTACCAGCACTTAATAAACATAATAATATAGATAACATTTTAAAACAGCCATGAACTGACAGGCGTCAGAAACCTAGTCGCTCCCATCCCATAATAAAAGTTAATGTTGTTTTACTATTCAGTAAACCACAATAAATGAATATTCTTTATTGTTAACCAACTGATCTTGTAGACACACTGCCCTTGGCCCCCTAAATTATACCCCATTTCCTCTTATCCGTTTTCAAAAATAACCTCCACCCCCTTTCCTACATAGAATCTTTGGAAGCCATTATCATAAACTCCTTTTTACCACCCATAGCCAGCCTTTATACCCCCACACACCACCCACTGGGAGCCTTTATACCTTCCCTGCACTTATATCTGCACTCCTATTTGTGGGACATATCTTCACTAGGAGCAAATATGGGGATTTGTGTATCACACAGTAATATGTGTTAACACATCACATCACTATTTGTCACATTTCCATACAAGAGCCTTTAGCTATACTATGTGTTTCTCCTCAGATGAAATGTATGTCCTGCTTTTCCAGTTTACAAGGGATGCCTCTGGCAAGTTCTATTATATGTAATTGTAATTGTTTAACGTGAAAAATGCCACTTAAGTCAGATAAAAGGTCAGAATTTTGTTTTCTTTTAAAAATGTGTCGGTTTTGCTGTATTAAAGAAAGGATTCCGAGATAAAGCCTCTGGAGTAAATGTACTAAAGTGAACATAAATGTGTTTAAAATATCCCACCCAGGCATAAGAATTACAAAAAAGATTGTAGCCAACTACATGCCACCTGATTTTACTGAATTTTTACTGAGTCATCTTAGTTTTGGGCTCCTAAATCTCCCTTTAAGGATCCTAGGGGCAAATAATGAATTAAGTTGTAAAGTGGCCCACATCTTCCCACCTGCCGCAAGTAGGCTATCAATAATGGAAGGGGCAAAAACATGAGCTGCTATTTGTATAATAGAAATTGCTGTTGAGTTGAATGGAATCTTTATGTCAGGTATATAGAGTGCAACTAAACATATGGGAGACAATGACTGATGCTGAGCACTCTTTGGGTTAATAACTTAAAATCCAAGTCTATGCTGGAAGTATTTTCAAAATGATAATATATTGGTATCCAAGTCTATGCTGAAAGAATTTTCACAATGATAATATATTAGTATCCAAGTCTATGCTGGTAGTATTTTCACATTGATAATATATTGGTGTACAGTATAACTTAATTCATAGTCATGTCCAAGATTGTGCTTTTTCTATGTATATGGGGGGATGATAAGGGGATTTTTGTAAATACATTTTCTTTATTTGTTTTTCTGCATGTACAAACTCCTTGCCCATATTTGGATTTATACAAGTGGTGCGTAAGATATATGAGCATGTGATTTGTTACAAATGTACCATGTAAAAATGTGTTACGGTAAATAGTTTATGTTTGGTTGGAAACAATAGCATTTACTCACAAAAACTATGATTGAGAAGTACACTTTTCTAGTTATTTTTCATTACACAGTCCACCTAAATGGAGCCACGCTAAAAGAGATGTAAATGTTGGTGGAAGCCATAGCTGTCATGCAAATGGAAGCAAGCAGCTAAACAGAGGGTTGCTAATTTAGTATAGGTTAGCAGGGCAGAGAGTGCACAAGACTAGTGCACAAGACTAGTGCACACTGTTTTCTAAACTGCACTTGTCCTTTAAATAAGTCTAAGTTTTTGTTGTAGAAAAAGCTTTAGAGATAAGATACTAGCTGTTGTTTTCTAAAAGTCAGCCAACTCATAGGAGTATGCTTATTTAAACAATTTGCAAATAAATTCCTGAAAAAGCTAGTTTTATAGTTCTGTATGAACTGAGATGGTCAAATGCACTTAAAAGTTACCAAGAGATGAGTACTTGTACTTCAAGGTACTTAATAACCATGGGTATAAGGTAAACATGGGTGAATGTGCTACTGGTTAAAATAGGTGAAGTTATTCCTAATTTGGTTACTAGGAGGTATTGTATTAATTTCATTCACAATGTAATTTATTTTATGTGGCATTTAGTTAACCCCTAAACAGGAATAGAGGAAAAAGTTGGTAATGGGGACCAGTGACAACTGTGTAGGTGAGCATTTCCCTAACTTTGGAGGGATGTGTATTCTAGCATAAGCCTTTTCATAAATATTACTATAATACAAGGTTCAGAGCTTGTACAAAGAGTCTTCATTATTTTAGTTAATATTCAAAATAGACCTTTTACAAAAAAAAGCAAGGTCTACTTATTACTAAGCCCCAAATCCTAAAAAAATAAAAAATAAAAACTAAACCCAAATACTTAACTTGCACCCTGACTTCTGTCACTACCTGTGGGCACAATGCAGAAGTGAATTTTCAAGATGTTTGAAGTATGAAGCTTTCCCAGGAGAAAACACTGATGTACAGTATCATCAGAACCTATTAGTTTGAAGTTAAACCCCATTCAATTTATACTGTTCTCTGATGGTGGATTACTACCCCACAATAACATGCAGTATTTTGCATGTGTACAGTTGAGTTCAAGCAATCTATTTATTTTTAGATGGACCACAACGTATACTGTTGTTTGGTATACCATCATAAATAATAAAAAAAAAATTTTTTTTTTTATTACCAAAAGTTTATTACAAGTTTTGTAATTCTTTTAATGGAACTAGAGCAAAACAAAGCAAACAAAATATTACACGATTTATTATTATATTATGGATGTATAGATGTATGTTTTTTCTGAGACTCCAAAAATTACCAGATGTTACTACATAGCTTCCAGGCTGATTGATAAATGTATTTTCTAATTCAAAGGAATGAATTGATGAATATGGATTGTCAAAAATATATAAGTATGAATTTTAGTATTAGCCCAATTACTTTATTGAATTGGAACTTTATTGTCTGGACATGCCAAATATTGGGGAGCTCTCTCTTCACTTTATGATCTACTAAAATCAATAACTTTCAAATAAATGAACTGAAATGACCAAGATTTGATGATTGTATGTTTAGATTGCTTTAGATGAGATTCCTCTAGGACTCTTACCGAGGTTGTTAAAAAAGGATCTCAGACCTGTGACCAAAATTAGCACCCATTTTCATTTGTTGATGTACTTTATACAACTGAAAAGTGACGTAGCATCACTTGCCATCAGAATTTTATAGGAAAAAATAATAATTGGCAATCATTATCAATCAGCTATCCAATGCTGCATTAGAATATTACAATATGACATCTGATATATCTTTATATATAAATATATATGATCTTTCTAAATAACTCAAAAAATTTCCAACACGTTTGATAAAAGGTTTAGGTGGCTAAATACTTTCTTGTTTTTGCATTCATGAAGACCTGAGTGATATTGATTTCTCATTGTATAAAACTAATATAAAGAGGAAGTCAGCCAACACATTAAAGGAATAGCTTTGTATAATGCAGGGATCTAGTGCTTATTTCTTTTTCCAAAGAACTTGGTATGATCATATGTACATAGCAACACTTGTATTATCCATATTTTCACATGAAAGTGGATTATACCGGAGTTCACCTGTAAATATGAAGTATTTCTATCTATATAATATATAGTAAAGCTAATATTAGTATTTAAATTGAATGTACTAGGAAATATTCATTCATGGTTGGATCTCCCTCTTTGGAAGTGTGGCACTTAAACCTGTATCTATCTGATCTAAATATAGTTCATATATGAATTACAGACTGACAGCTAGCTCTGTGACAGCAGTGCTACAGACCAATGAATGATCCTGTCGTTTCATGTCTATCTTGATGTGACACCCTACTGCAATAAATAACTGTGGCGGGTTATATAATATAAATATTAATATGAAATATTAGACTGGACATCAGTTAGTTATGCTGCACTCCCTACAACATGTCATAATATGCATTTATTTGCATTGGTGTGATCCAGTAAGTTTGTTGGTGCAGATGCAAAATGGCCAATTTCCTTTTCCATATGAACTGCACCAATTACTGCTAGTGTAACAGAAAGAATCTGACAGATGCCCATGGCTTTGCATGCTGTCAGCACACAGAATGTTTTCCCAAAGGTAAAAGCAGTGTTTAATGTGGCATCAATTGCCATGCTCTGTATCTTTTCCGGAATACAGCATCAAGCACAGGGTACACATACCTGGATGTACATACCTCTGCCATTAAACAAGTGGCTTGCACCTGCATTCTGTCATATCCTAGACCTGCATTGCACAGATAGTGCTGCCCAGTAAACCTATATTAAGTATGCAGACTTCTTTTATTCTGGGTCTTGTTACTAAGAGTTTTTACATCATGTTGTTGTAGTAGTGGTGGTAAAAAATCAAATTCTCTTACCTTAGAAGAGGGGATATGTCACAGTTGTTCAGAGCTCTTCTTGTTTTTTCAGAGCATTTAGAAACTGACATTAGCAAGACAGCAAATTCTTTGCATTGTATTCCAGAGTATTTAGGACTGTGATGAACAGAGGAGGAGGGGTAGGTATATTTGGAGGGAGGCTACAGAGAGAGAACTGCTAGTCTTGGGTTTGCAGCAGAGAGCACAGCCAGCTCCCTACAGCTGCATGCAGTATTGATGAAGTAAGTCAGGATGCAAGCACAGCAAGAATTGTCAAACACTCCTCCCACCCAGTCTATCCCCAAGTGAGCCAGTTCTACTTTCAAGATAAGAAATCCCTGGAGTAATAAACCTTATGTCACTCTACACTTGGGACAATCACACCAGAACAGCTGATAAAAGATTAATTATGATTTACCAAAGGACAAGCTGGGTCATCTCAACCATCTATCTGTCAAATAAGTTGTCCAGAGGAATGTGATAGTGACCCTTGTTTACAACAATTTTAGACAATCACATCTGAACAATTGATAAAAGATAGATTGTATGCATGTTTCAGCCAAATAAGAAATGTTTTTTTAGTGAGTGACCCTTTCCACAAATTACACCCAGTACCTGCCCTATCTTAAAGGAACAAATGCTATCTGCTAATAAAATTCTTATCATTTGTTCCATAAAATTTGCCCAGCCAGACATGTCACACAATGTGTAGATGTGATGTATGCATTGTAGGGGGGTTCAATAGAAAAAAGAAGAATCAGTTTCTAGTTAGCATTTCAAGGCTAAGTGCAAAATGTCTACTCCTTACCCTTTTCATAAATTACGTACCTGACCTCCATTTAGAAAATAGATGGCCATCCCATGTACATGCACCAAGCTATGGTTCAAAAGTTACCCTATAGTGAATTTATTTTGTGACATTAAATGCAAATACAGTGGTGCAGCTATGGACCCATGAGCTCTGATGCGGAATTCAGACATGCCCCCCTTTTTGTAGCAGCTTAGAACTACCGAAAATGGTCTTCTAAATACAGATCTTTGGGCCCAGTGCTATTTTTGACAAAGCCACTACCACTTAGAATCAACCTTTCACATCATCAGTTCCTCCTTACATTAGAGTTGTCTCCTTAGCATTTATAGCCCCCTTCTAATTTGCCTGCCCCCTTTACATCAGAGCCTCTCTTGACATTAGAATCCCCCCTTTATATAGAGTCTCCGCTATACATTTTACCCCCTTACATCATAGCTTCCTCTTTTTCCCCATTTCACATCAGTGTCCCCAACTTCACATCAGTCTCCCTTTACATCAGAAACATCCTTTACATCAAAATGTCCCCACTTTTAAATAAGTCCCCTTTCAGGAGTCCCCATTATATCAGAGTCCTACCTTTACATCAAAACCCCTTTTACATCAGTATCTTACATTTACATCAAAACCTCTGTTAGTGTGGACACTACTTAATTTACCTACAAGTGTAATGGCCAACCACTATTATAAATGGAGCCATAAACGGATGACATAATCTAATACAGAGCCCAGAAGAGGAAGCCAATGGTAGAAGGTTTACTATTTTGTGTACAACAGTGTGAGGCCAGGCAATAGGTATGATATGGGGCCTTACAGACCCTATGGAATAAGAGTCTGGATCTAGACCCCCACAATGTCCCTACACCAGTGTAATAATGCAGTGTAATGTTATGCAGAGAATGTTAGTTCAGTGTAATTATATACAGTACATCATGGTACCATATAGTATATTTTCCACAGGAAAGATCAATGTGCACTCCATAAACTGATAAGGCAATGAGTTGATAGTCTTGCACTAGTCTCTTATCAGATGTTAGGGACAGCTGTCACAGGGAGATCTCTATCACAGTATTATTGCACAAATAACTCTGTAAGTCACCTAAATACTTAAAATCATTTCAAAGTTCAATTTACTATACAAGATAAGAGTAAAGTCCCAATAACATACAAACTGTTACAGATCATACCTTATTAAAGCAAATAGCGAAGTGTACAAATTAAATTACTTGTAGCAAGTTTGCAGTCACCACAACCCTTGAGAATTTACACACCTACAATGTAGGATTTATGTCTATCAGTAATGTACTCCAGCTTAGTGCTATATCCATCAATCCACACAGACAAGTGAAACAAGTCATGAACTGGTTGTAATCTCATATTAGATGTTACATTATATGGATGAAGTTTGTCTAACACTTAGTAATATAATATCCAGTGACTGCAGAGGCTATAAAGTTGATTAAATTTAACCTTTCCTTACCTATTTCAATATTCTTTGAGGAGCTTTCACTTAACTTTCTGTTTTTCCTGACAACTGTCATCTGGCCAGGAAATGAGAGCAAAATTCCCAATGGCACATGAGAACACAGACAACAAACCTTATAGAGGTTCTAAACCATCTTATTCTACTTAAATATGTGTTGTTATTATAAATGTCTGCAGTTCTCTGCACTACTAAAAAAAGATGCATATATTTTTTGGGTGCATTGGAAGGTTTACTTAAATGAATGGGCAGCATTAATACAACAGACAATAACATGAATCATAGCACATGTTAACACACCTGAAAGGCATACCTGGACCCTTACATTTTGAAACTTGAAACTTGAAAAGTTGTTCCCCAATAAGGTTTTATCACATATTTGATGCTCAGTCATGTTGTGAAATATATTTGCTACATGTAAGCTCCAGGTTTTGTATTTGAATTTATCTGCCTGTAGACAAATGGACAGCAGGGCACTATCTGTGGACACTGGGTGCAGAACCCCATGAGATTGAATACATTGAAGTAATTTACCCATCACCCATAACCAGCATTAAATTTACAGATCATATTGTGGACGTGACAAGCCAAATTAATCTCTCTCTTGGCATGGCATCATGAATTATGACCTAGTTCATTTAAAATCATCCAAAACTTGTATTGATGATCTCTCTCGGTGTCGGGACCTTTCTCTAATTTGTTATTACAGAGCTCCTCACACTCACAAGAGACCCAGCGCAGACAGCTAATGTTATAGATGAACATCCAGCTTAAATATCACAGATGATGCATGCCAGCCTCAAAAAAAGGCTATTTGTGGCTCATGAACTACAATGAAATGCTCAGCCAAGGATAGGGTAACGTGTACTTTTATTGTAAAAATTTAGTTCTGAATAGTAATATATAGGCCTCATTAATATTCCAGTACACACCTTTCCAATGCAATTAAATATTTTGTTATGATAAATTTCCATTTATCATAATGTGGCTATTTTTCTAGAAACGGGTGTTGTTCTAGGATTTCATTTAAAACACTGATAAAAACTATAGTCTTCTTGGTTTCCTCTATTTAGAAATCTAACATGTACTTTCTAAAGAAGGATTTCCTGCAGTGATTATCAGGTCTATTCATCACATTCTCCTGTCTCTAACACTTAGGTTAAAACAACTATTAATCTAACTTTGGCTAAAAAATTCTCCGGCAAAAACAAAAGCAGCACATTCAGTATTTTTAAGCTTTATGATCTGAATACTTTTAATGATGAGATGCTCTCCATTATAACTTCAGTGATACCACATGTGAATTAGGAATACGTTTCAAAGGTAATAGTAGAAATTTCCAACATGCTGCAAGGACGTTCTCTGTCTAATGTACAACAATAACTCATTATTATAGCTCTGTGCTACCTTATCATTTAGTTTGTCTACGGTCACCCTTAAGCAGAAAGTTTGTAAAATGGCAGACTTTATTATTATATAAACTCTCCACCCTGGTCCTCTCCAGAATCTTATGTTAACCAATAGCAGCGCCACACCCCTATTTCCAGGCTCTCCCCTACCCCTACCAGGCTCTCCCCTACCACCCCTGTCTTCTCAATAGAAGTGGGATACAGTACAGTACAGTACACTCTTCAATAGAACGGTGATAAATGGATGTCTGCAAAGGTTCTTTTTCATCCAGGCCAGATGATGTTTAAGATATTTCTCAGCTTTTCAAGCCACTTCATTATTTCTATCTTAGAACTAGCATGGAAAGCAAAATATCTTCAACATAACAGAACAAATCCAGCTGAATAAGACTCAATACTACCAGCTATGTGATGGAAGTGAAGATTATAAACATACATACAGGTAACGTATGCTACTATATTTGGAAAAACTCACTGCAATGCGTGAGATCAGAACTTTTTTTTTTCCATAACTGGATAGCTCGATCTTGAGCATGTGCAGAAGGAGCACCCAGAAGCCTCCGGAGATATGTGACAGTTGCCAATGACAGACAGATTCAAACAATTACAACAATATTAACAATCAAATTCCAGGGACCATTTCTATGCATGTTAGAGGTAAGTGTGTGGCACCATTAACAATTACCTTCAAGTACAAGTACCCTTTTTTAAGTACACTCCTGCTATTCTCAAACTATCAAGGGCAGTTCCATTTCCTACAACTGTTTTTCAGTACTAACTAGCTATACAAAATGTTTCATTCTTGAAAATAATTATTGATTTGCTTTAGTTTTTTATTTATTTTTTTTACAATTTTTGCTGTAATCTAATTTACAGAAATATTACCCTAGGACCATTTGGTCAGTCAGTAATTATTTATTTTCAGATTCCAGTAGCTGATGTTCTATTGGAACAAATAAGCACCTTTAAAAAGTTTGCAGCCCGCAGAGGAAGCACTATGTGCTAAAAGCGTAGGGCCTCTAAACCTGCTGATTAATTCATGAATTTATCTTTGTCTTCTCATTCACCCAGGAACATCCCACAGTGAGCTCTGTAATCTTTTCTATGGATGTCTACACAACTGGTAAAGGCTGAATTGTCATTGACCTATACTTTATTGCTTGAGATGACTTTTCAACCAAAATAGTAAATGCTATTCTGAAGATAACAATGCTTCAAATGATGAATTTGTGTATCCCAGAGAAATAAACATTTTAGTGCTATGGGAGTGTCAGGGTAAAAATGGATATGACTTAGAAAGTTAGTGGTTTGATTTGTATTCATTTCTGAAGCAAAGACATAAGAAAGGGTTTTTTTTTTTATCATGTACAGCACAATGGAAATTCCCACAGCTTCTAAATCTGAAGGTTAAAATGTAAGAAAAAAGAAGCCCTTTATCTTAAGGTTATGATGTTTAAAAATTCAAAATTTAAAATGCTACAGCTCAGCATTGTTCATAGTAATGAAATATGATGACCCAATTCTTCTTTATTATCCTTATTTTCTTACAAATATTTTTCAGCATTTCCATTTGGGATTCTTTCTCCAAGAACCAAAAGATGTGGTGTTTTCTGGAAGCCCACGATACTTCACAAATTAATTACATATCCCAATACTCTTTTAAATACTTTGTGTTTGAAAAAATGCATCCCTGGCACCATATAGATGTGTCGGTTCATCGCTGTGTAAATAAACAACCGACCGACCGACAAGTGGCATCCTACCTGCTGGCCACTGAGGTATATATTTATTTTTGCAATTCCAAAATGCTGAAATACATATTCTTGTTATCTGTTGCTGACCAGGAACAAAGCATGTGACTATCTGGTGTCCATACATATGAATGGATACATGCTTGTTCTATCTCAGTATATGAAAAGGAAAAGGATGGCAGCCCCAGAGCACTAAAATACAAGCCAGCTACTTCCCTCCTTCTAGGCCACTTTACGTACAACTCTGGCTCCTACCTATATTTAGTTCTATAATTTAGGAAATAGTAATATTGTCCCAAAGCCAGAAATCCAATGACTCTTAATATTTTGCTTTGTTCATGATAGCATAACAACCCCCTCAACTCTACCTTCCATCTTGTGTCCTGGTAAAACTTGATTTTCTTGATATTCTCACCTTCCACCTAAATGACCAGTTCATGGAAATGTGTGTCACCAATTTACAATCCTGTCTAAAAAGTACAATAGTTTTAGATGATAATGTCAAATGAGCATCAATAACCCTGTAAAACATTCATTAATGAATTACAAAAATGACAAATAATTATAAATAATAAAAACAATGCAAACCTGTTCAGTTATAACTGATTGCTGTATATACACAGTTTTTGAATTTCTTTTATTATTTTTTATAATAAAGTAAATCATTTTATCTTTATTTAAAATTCATTCAGTAATGTTTAAGCATCCTGGGGGTTATAAATGCCCATTTTATATAAGGCGATTCAACAGTAAATATGTGCGACACATCATCCTTTCCATGACTGTATACCCTTTACCTTTCACCACATTACTTTTGACCTTTAGATTATAACACTTATAAATACATGTATGATGACAGTGAGAACTTTATTCTAGGTATTGAATTTTTCACATTGAACACAATATTATAAAATTAGTGAGCTGCTCTTCCTTTTCTGTATTAAACTGTGTGTGTAAACATGAATATTTTAGAAATGAATGTCAGAATATATGAGATCATTTATAAACTTCTATTCTGTTAACTGCAGTGCTATCTATTTAAATTACGAATTATTGGGATAAAGTAAATTTAACATCTACTAATCTAATATTTATTGTACTTGTTTATTTATTGGTATGAAACCAATCTGGAAAATGTTGTAATGCAAATATAAAACTAATAGGTAGCATACAGGAATAATAAATGTCCAATTGCTGGTCAGCTGTAACTACAGTATTAATGTAAAGCATTTGGTAATCAAGTACACAGTGATTAACTTACCTCTTTTGAAACTTTGGTACAAGTCACATTCTCATATATAGTTCTCATAAAATTATTAAATCAATGTGGGTGTTTAGGTCTGGTTGCAGTTTAGGGATTATGCCACCTATTACATTTTTTACCTTTAGCAGTTACTTTTCCTTTAGGGCTCTTTGAGCTCTATTCTGGTGCTCACCAAAACATGTTTATTTGATTATATTTCATATTCTGTGTTTGTATGCTTATTCTAATTTTCTCTTTCTCTGAGAATACAGTACACCATATGTTATGTCTACAGTATATAGACAGTTTTGCTAATCAGAATGTCCTTCACTAATAGTCATTCCCAGCCACAGAAATCATGTGTATTGCAACATATCTTTATTTTCTCTGATATGAAGTATAACTGGCCAGCATTGCCACAGCTTTCCTAACCTAATTATTTAGGTGGAATTTGGTTTCTGTTGGAATCCTAATAACTCACTAGGCTGACAATTAAACTACCTGAAAGAGCTAACATAACAATATATTATATTTGCTTCAGATTCAATTTACCAGCAGAATTGTTTATTCCTGACTATGGCAGATATGATACTTTAACATTGGAGAAACAGGGATGTCCAAAAACAACCTGCCAATATTCATTTCCCTATGTTCAATCAATTCAAGTTTTACACTTTGGCCCTGATTTACTACGGTAAAGCTCTCCAAGGCTGGAGAGAATACACTTTCAGAAGTGAAGCTGGGTGATCCAGAAAACATGGGATGGATTTTTAAAAACCATTTGCTTTTTGCCAGCAAACGTTTTGAATCCTGGACCAGATCCATTCCGGGTTTGCTCTATCACCCAGCTTCACTACTGAAAGTGTATTCTCTCCAGCATTGGGAAACTTTAAAAAATTAGGGCCATTGTCTCAATTATTTGTTATGTGAATAATGTGACCACAGAGAAAACCCCCAGTGGGAACACAGATGGCAATTATCTTTTTTTCAGGTGAACACACACATGATTGAGCAGTTTTATCTAAAGCAGAGATATCACATCAGAGTAAAACCTATGGATGTCTTTACATCTTGGTAAAATAATTATGAATACATTTGTCCTGGTTTATTAAAGGTAAATGAACAAGATCTGAATACATTTTTTGGATGTTATGGTATTCCTACACAAGTGCATGGATGTACACATTCATATCAACCACTGTCCATGATCCCTATGATCTACCTTGCTGTACACTAAGTTCAATTCACATGGTGTAGTCCAACATTTGTAAACGTGTATCAATCATCCAGACGTTTCTTGTGTCTTTTTTGTCTGATAAACTGCACTAAGAAATAGGCATGCCAATATTTTACCTGAAACTAAAACACATACAAAAAATGATTGCTCATTAGGAAATGTGCATGCACAACAGAAAGCAGCAGGTCTCAAAACCTCTACACTGTGCTGAACATACAAAACAGAATATGTACAAGCATTTATTGGTGGATCCTTCAATGCAAGCAGGTTTAATTCAGTCAATTTTAATATTCTACATTGCCTGTACATTGTTTCTGCAGGATATGTTTACATAAAATTGCTGAGAGCATTTCTTGTTCATATTCTTTATCAAATCAATCCTAAGTTTACAGAAAATGTGATGGATTTTGTATCTGGGTGGTTGTTAAATTCTGGCACATTGGGATTAAACCATAAGGGTGTCACTGGGGTAATCATATTTAGAGTGGGGCTTTCTGATTCTGTTACACAGAAATATGAATGTTTCTATTCATTCTTCAGTAAGCCTAATATTACCTGATTAAAGTGTTGTATAAATTCCTGGCAGTGTGTTGGTACTGTATGTTTTAATATACAGATCTGTCTGGGATTATTTGGCGTTTTTTTTTTTTCATTCTTTTCAGAGTATAAATTGGATCAGATTTTATAATTAGGTAGATTGGTCTGTTTTAACAGGTAACCTGTTTGCTTTAACATGTAACATGTAACTTGTCTGCTTTAAAATGTAAATTGTTGTAACATCTGCCCCCCATTCCGGGCTATAGCAAAATTGTATTCTATGGTATTGGGCCCTGCTGTAGGAAAAGATAGTGACCACTGCTTTAACTGGTTAAGTTAACTAGGACCAACAGAATCATGCAGGCTGTCATCACTCTTTTCTCCTAAAAGTTTCTAGTCTGGCTTGTTGAATATCTTCAGTACTTTCTGAATCATTTACCTTGAACACTGGAAGTTCTGTCATTCCTTTGACTTCACTGCCTGCATGCCTTTCTGAGTACAAAAATTCAGGCAATTTTGAAATTTAAGGCAGATGTTGAAAGTCATTTTCTATATAATTGTTATGGACCACTGGCTAAAACTTTTAAGGTCAGAAGGAGAAAAAAAAAGGTTGGCACACAATTTGTTTAGTTTGGTAATAGTGATTTTAATTTTTACACCTCTTTTTAGATCTAATTTTTTCTACTGCACCATTTTAAACGACCATTGAGCATGGAAAATGTAGAGATATGATCTTGAAAATGTAAAAGAAGAAGTTGTTATTAAATTGGCAGAACTTAGTTGAACAAATAACACCTATTCTTTATAAAAGGGTATGTAGTCTGGTTGGATATAACAGAAAAATGTATATATTTTTTTTGTTTTATTTTAATGTTTCAGTTGTTTACTACTACAAGAAAATGCCCTGTGCTGGTAATACACTGAAGGCAAAGAGCACTCATGTCACACAGAGTGCATCTGTCCAATTCTACGGGGGTCCAAAACTCCCCCTGCACTGTGTTTCAATGAATTCCAATATTCAGGACACATGTTAGACAGCTGGAGACCCAGTACCTGGGTCTTCAGCATGCTGCAAGCTCAGGCTTTTTTCATATCATAGTAAAGCAGTAACACATAGAAAAAATAAATACATTTTAAAAAGGTTGCACATTCTATTTCCTTTATGCAGTCTAAATTCAGCATCCACACTCCACCCCTAAATTAAAAGATAAAGGTACGATATATTTAAAAAAAAAAATTGACACTCTGCAACTGGTTTGTCATTTTCATTTATGAATTTATTTCTTTATTTAAGCTATCTGTAGTACATTAGCCAGGTAAATGGCAATAATTTATGTCGGGTCTTCAGGTTTATAATTAATCAAGCTGAATGAATGTTTAAGACAAGCAGGCTACTTTAGACCAGCAGAGTTGTGTGAAGTTTACAAGTGTTCATAAACATTGTGCAATGGATAGAATTACCTGACAAGTACTTTAAAAACTATTGACATCTTGCCTGATAATAAAAAAAAGAAGTTTGCTCAGGGTAATTTGATTTGAACTGCCCGACCCGGAGAAAGTAGAAATAAAGTTATGTTTTTTTTGCCAAAAGGTCATCAATGACTTTATATTGTATGCTTTGTACTGTGCTGATCACAGTGGAACACACAGGTTCCTCCTGTATATAAACTTTTCATTTGCAGATACAATACAGGGTTTCTTACAGTTTGGTCCTACTTTAAAATGCAAACTGGCCCAGGAAAAAACAATATAATTTTAAATCATTTTTTTATTAATTTTCCTAATGTAAAGCCATCTGGCCTTTTCCCTAAAAACTAGAATAAACATGAACATACACACTAAAGCAGCATTTTGGATTTATTCCTAGGATATGGATAAGTGGATTGATTTGGCTACTGGATGTCTGTAAACTTGTGCACTCCGATCTTACATTAAACCAACAGTTCCAAAACCAACAATGAACCAAAAAAAAAGATTGTTCCTCTGGTTTTATGTATTTATGTTCAGACCCTAGGTATGTGTTTTTTAAAGGTTAATTGTATCAACTTTAGGATAGAAAATGAGATATACACCAGAATAAGTATACAGCTGAAGAGAAAGCATAAGTGTGAATCATTTTGTAGGTTGTTAGGTGTAGGGAACAAAACAATTAGACTTGATATCCACATACATAAAATAGGAAAAGGGTGTTGCATGTACAAGTTTTGTTTTAGGAGGAAAAGGAGGTATTTAAATGTTATCTATAGAGAATGCAAAGTGGAAAAATTGAGAGACTCAGAAAGCTTCTAGCTAAGAAGTAATACCATTCTAACACAGAGTAAAACATAAAAACAAAAGGTAAAGTTATCTAATATTTTCTGGTGGAATACAAAGAGATCTCAATACTGGGTATTTAGAAGCCCTGAAACCAGCAACCAATAATTTTGTGTCTGAAGTCATGTGCACATGTTTTGGAACACCAGATTTAGTTTCAGGGTATCAGAGCTAGGAGTAATGTGAAGAATATTAGAATTACAACATTGTTCTGCATCATATGTCATAGTGTTTGGGTCTGGGATAGTGTACAAGTGTGGAAGTGTTGGGCCTCACAATAGGGATGTGTGTAGGGAGCACCGTCCAGGGCACAGGCACCACTCCCTCATCTTTCTCCTGATCTCGAGGACAGTCATCAACGGGATAATAATTCCAGGGTATGATCTTGGACCACCAAAAAAAATGCTACTCAATATCAAGTAAGAAGAAAGTATGGCAGTTTCTAAGGTGATTTCAGAGATTTCTTTAGGTTGCAAAAAAACCCACTAGTTTACTGTGACCAGCACTGAAGCCCAATAATGCAATATGAAGTTGGGGAAGTGTGAAAATACAGGTAAAGAGATCTCTAGTATTAAAGTAAGCCTTGCCTACAGGTCCTTCTCATTGCAGGGGTCATTTTATGGCAACCAGTGGGTCACTGTTTGAAGGACAACAGTCATACATCACATATAGTCCTGTAAGAAGTTCTTCCCGATTCATTGGAAAAGACCGGAAACCTCGCATAGTGCTAAATTGTAGTAATTCTGAAAGTGTCATAAATAACTTATGCTACACTCTCCTTCTGCTGTTTGCACACATTTGAATCATAACTCATGCTGTGCATACTACCTCACATTATTTCTTTGTAGCACCAGGGTCCCAGGTTCGAATCTTAGCCAGGACACAATGGACCTGATTTATTGAAGCTCTCCAAGAGACGATAGGTTATCATCTGAGAGGTGGTCATCAGGGTGGTCCAGCAAACTGGACTTCCACATTTGCTGGGTCATGCAGGTTTTCCCATGAAAGTCTATCTTCTCTAGTCGTGAAGAGCTTTAATAAAGCAGGCCCTATCTGTATGGAGTTTACTTGTGGCTAATCTTTTTCTAGTGGCTGATCACACTATAAATATGGCTAAAAAAGCTAAACGTGAGTCTTAACTGATATTTTGGAAACATTTTGTGGCCTGCTACTGATTGGCAGTTGTTTCTGGAACAAGAATGATGGATCTAGTGGATATCTCCTAACAAATACAGATCATTTAGGTGGAGAGGAGATTATAAAGGATCTGTTGGTAATAGGCAGGGGGTTATGTGTGATTGAGAAAAATGTGTGATTTTTTTCTGTGCCAAGGCTTATTACAAGCAGCAAGTGGTCACCAAAAAGCTATTTAAAGCCTTAGAGCACCATGAGTAGCAGGTACATTGCCTGAATTTAGGAAGATCAAAAGATTTCTTTAAAATGATTAAAATGATACCATGTATTGCTGCAAGAGACACCACAAGAAGGAAGGTTGGTATTGCAGCCAGAGCTGAGGTTTCAGTTTAAACTTAAATTTTCATTGTTAAATGAGAAAGCCTAATAAAATGTAACTTTTAACGGTTGTACAAACACAGAGGGTATGCAATCTCATATAGACATTTAATATAAAATATCTATTTCTTATCAAAAAGTGCTGATTCACAAATTCAAAACAAATATGTTGAAAGTTCCCCAGCATCATCTGAGCAAATTTTTGAATATCAGTGGAACATTTTGATAAATAGTTTGTGAATTTTATAATAACTCAATTATTTATTCATATGAGATCAAGTTTTGCTGTATGTTTTACATATTCTTTTCCATTGCTTACTTTGGGTTCTATTTATAAAACAGGGAATCTGAGATACCCTCAGACTTTTCCTAGTGGGAATCAATTACTGCCATTGAAACACATGGACCTGGAAGATTCCTACCAATGAATGATTAAGGGAATATCTGATTCTTTGTTTTATAAATAGAGCCCTTTGTATACAATCTTTATATTTTACAATACAACATTTATCATATGACTGCTGGTTAATTAGTTCCTAATGGATCTATTGTACAGTAAGTTCTTTTTGAAAATGAAGAACAGATGATGAAGGACTTTGCTGGTAATGTTCAGGCCATTTTTACATATGAACTTTTTTTTTTTTATAACCATAATAAATAGTTCCCTAATACATGTTCAGTAATATGCAGGAACTGCCACATTCACCACTTTATAAATATTCACAGCTTTATAAATCTACCTCTAGTAAACATATTTCTAATCTCACATTTATTCTTTTCTAAAACTTGTTCTTCAATATATATTACAGCCAGAGAACAAATAGTGAACATTTCATCTAGAAGCCAGAACATTTTAGAAGCAGATATGATGAAAATAAATATACTAAGGGGCAGGGAAAAGAGAAGAAAATTATTATTATCCCTCTAAAAATGATTTGCCTGGCCATCTCTGGTTTTCAGAATCACTGACCCTAAACAATCATGAAAGTCTTTTCATGTTTTAAAAGTAAAAATCTTTTTGACCCTATCTCAGTAAGCAATGTGTAAGTATAAATTTTATTATTTTTAATAATATTTTATATATTATTATTAAATATAATTCATTTTTATCATTATTATTATTATTATTATTTAAAAAAAAATTTTTTAAATTGTATATAAGTCAAAAATCAGTTTTGATTACTATATACTTTTTTTTAGTTCTGCAGTAAGCAACCTTTTTTTCCTTTCCAATAGACACAACATAAGAAAATAAGAACATTAGACATAACAGTACAGAGACTGCAATAATAATCTGACAAAGGTTCTGACCATTCCATATTCTGGCCAAACCTAGAAAAGTTTTGCATTGGATATACTTTAGTTAAAGAGTAAGCCAGTCAGGCAGACAAGCAGCATTTTATAAACTGTTCACCAAAGTCAGCCTGCAAATTTTTGATGGTGGAAGGTTATGTTGTAGTTTATTTTGCAACCACTAGATGTCACTCTTGCAGCATATTAGAATTAACTCAGTGCTAACGCTATAGACCGATCATTAAACCATAGAGTCGGTCTGCTTGGTGGATAGTCTGACGCTTCCTGTCAGCATTGTTCCTTCCTGTCGGCGGAATGCCGCTCCTAGTTGTGTGTGCAGTTCTCTTCCTGATATGAAGCCCTCAGATGACAGCTGTGTGGGGGAGTTATGCGCCTGGCAGGCGGGCAGTCCTTAGTGCCCCGTCCCGTACTGCTGACATGGTGTGCTATGGCTGGATAGGTGACACACATCCCCTCACTCACCATTTCTGCCTCTTGTAGGAGCCCGGGGCCTGAGAACCGATGGCGTGCAAGTCCAAGGTGGCCCCCAGTGTAGACTTTGATCACAGTTGCTCTGACAGTGTTGAATATTTGACTCTGAATTTTGGGCCCTTTGAAAGTGTCCACCGGTGGAGGAGATTGCTGCCCTGTGATGAGTTTGTAGGGGCCAGGTAAGTGAGCGCAGTGTCCTGGTGACATGTTACACTTCCCGCAATACACACATCATACAGTTATTATTAATAATAAACAGGATTTTTATAGCACCAACATATTATGCAGCGCTGTACATTAAATAGGGGTTGCAAATGACAGACTGACACAGGAGGAAGATAGGACTCTGCCCTGAAGAGCTTACAATCTAGGAATAATATCGCCATTCATTCGCTTCAAGAGACCCTGTCACTACTTTCTAGACACAGACTGCCCGTATATTACCTGAGCTGTGTATGGGATATCAATGTCACATTCCTAAGCTGGAGGAAAATCAATGATTTTCAGATCCATCCTCTGTGCCAAGCAAAGCTGCAACCTGGGGAAGATGGGACCTAGGAAAAGGAGAAGAGGATGCATGAACGGGCGAGTGTGTGTTTAAAGCAGAAGTAAACCCAAAACAAAATCACACTTGCCTCCAATCCTGCAGATCAGTCTATGTGTCGGAATGTTTGTCCCATCGGGTCCCGTTTCTTCGTGGTATCTGTCCTCAGCCCAGCGCAGAGGTGCCACCATCTTCTTCCTACATCACCCAATCTCACACTGCATAGATGTAGAATTGGGAAAAACTTCCCGTGAGATCGGCAATTTTTTTTCTATTGAAAGGGCTCCTTCTGTGCATGCCCGAGATGCTCAGGCTTATGCAGAAGGAGCACACAAGATCCTCCTGGGATGCGTGACATAGCTATCCCGCAAAGCTTTGCGCTCCCATTCATTCTTGATAGCCTAGGTGATTATGAATTAAGGAGAGGTGCTGCATCCTTTGCAAAAAAATGTTGCGCTTGAAAATAAAACACCAACAAAATTGTTACTTTAAATAAAACGCTTGTCTACCCTTTTATGTAAAGTAAAAATTCTGAGTTTAGGTATGCCTTAAAAAGGTTACGCACAGGCAGGTAATGATATTCTTTTGCACAAGGTACGTATGTCTCTTCTTCAATAAAAGACCTCTCTGGTTGCATTTTTCACCTTTAAGGGTGTTCTTCCACTTAGTATGAGTACCTAAATCTTGATTCAGTCACCAAATAACCTTTTAGGGAAGGGGGGCGCAGATCTTAAATATGCCACAAGTCATGGCTTGCTTTGTATCGGCAAACAAAACATTGGGGCTGATCCAACAAATCTGGAATGGATTTGATCCAGGATGCAAAACATTTGCTAACCTCTCTGGCCGTCTGAATAATAAGTATTTTAAAATATCAAAGCGGTACATTTATAAATAAAAAATAATAATAAATAATTATTTTAAATTTTCTCCCACCCCAGCCGCAAGCTCGCCCGGCATCTGCGTGCCCAAGCGGGCATGGCCAGACTACACAGATGCTAGGCAGGCATCGCCAGATGGAGCAGATACCAGGCACCGCTGGAGGATGCCATGCGCACCTGGGGACCAGGTAAGTTTTAAAACTTTGGAATTCCACCCCGAGTATGGCTCAGGGTTACCTTTTTTGGTACTGAAAATGAACCCTGAGCCAAACTCAGGAATAAGGCTAGGGTGGTTAGCAAATAGCCAAAGACTTTAAAGAAATCCATTGCAGGTTTGCTGGATCACCCAGCTTTACTGATAAAAGTGTATCCTCTCCAGCCTTGGAGAGCTTTAATAAATCAGAACCATTGTATAACTTGGTTCAGGTTATCAGTGGAATGAAATGTTCACAGGGAATTTTTACCAAAGATTTTTTTTTTATCTAAACAAACACTTAACAGCCCTAATTACAAGTGTAAACTAGACTTTTTTTTTATCTATATAAAATGTAAAATATGCTTTTTCTTTGTTTTGTTTTACAGGCGCAGTAAACACACTGTTGTCGCTTACAAGGATGCTATTTATGTTTTTGGTGGTGATAATGGGTATGTAAATCTCCTCAAGCCCTCCATAACCTCATGTTCAAGCACAAACACTGATGTCACATTCTCGTGTAAGCTTAGCTGACTTTGCCATCCCTACCAGTAATGACTTGGCAGCCTTCCATTCCTCTAAATTCTAATGTCAAGAGGTACTTTTGGCAGACAGTCAAGGGGGTTAAAAAGATTGCTGCTACAAGATTGAATAAAAAGAAGTTCACTGTTGAGAATTAGTTGCTCCACAGTGTCTGCAGCTACAAAGGTCAGTGTGGTTTTGATTTATAGCTTATTTACTGCTATGACTATGTAGGTTCCTAAATGTAAAAATCCAGTCCGGGGATTACCTTTAAAGCTAAACATAATGCTAGAAGTAAATATTTCATACATTTTATACCACTGACCTATCATGCAATACTTTTTTATAAACTTTCAGAATTATTTTTGCCGGTCCCTTGGTCTTAAAGGAGCCAATGGTCTAATTTCCCCAACATACTCTATAGGAAAAAAATATTATTTTTTAAAGCATAGCAGTTAGCCTAATTGCTTTGCAAAACATGTAGGAAACCAAAATAAAGAGAAAGAGTTCAATTCAAACCCAGAATGCTAAGAAAGTAAAAACACTTTTTCGTCAGGTAAACAAAGGGAGTAGATACAAATTACATATGTAAATATGTGATGTGTTGACAACATACTTGCTCACTATGTAATTCATTTTGGTTCTTAAGCTTAAATGCCAGTGTACTATATAAAACACCAATAATATTTGTATTTAGTTTATATAGTACAACCCTAAAATTTTGGGTGTGCACATCCACCGTTGCTTTCAGGTAAATGTTTCACCAATCACTGTAATATCTAGAAATACAGTAAATTTAAATGTTAATAGAAATGTATCAACTGAAATTCTTACTTTTTTTTCTTTTTCCAGGAAGAACATGTTAAATGACTTGCTGAGATTTGATGTAAAAGACTGCTCCTGGTGCCGGTAGGTGTTTGTTCTGCAAGCCGCTTGGCTACTGAATAGTTTAGCTGCCTTGTACCAGCTGATTATTCATTATTTCTGCTTTCTATCCTAAACAAAATGAACTTTTTAGCTGGAGTTTGACTTTCAGCATACATCAATATTTTTGCTTATTACCTTGCTCAATCCATGGCTGTAAAATAAAGGATAGCATTAAAATTGTGTTTTTTTTTTATTCATGGAGTATATTTTGGGAAATGCAGACAGTTTTCTAATAGAAAAATATTTATACCTTAAATTACCAGGGCATTTACAACAGGAACTCCCCCAGCACCAAGATATCATCATTCAGCTGTGGTATATGGGAGCAGCATGTTCGTGTTTGGTGAGTAACATGACGGCTTTTTAGCTGCTTATTATGTGTGTTCAGATAGGGGAGCAGTTCATACATGTAAGAATTCATGTTTTCATTTATTAAGAACTGATAGTGGTAGTAGGACACCTGCAAAATAATCAAGCAGTACTTATTATGCATATATGATCAGTCACATGACCCTTTTTTATGTTTTTTGCTACATCTGCTCAAAAAATGTGGCAATTTAGTTCTGATTTTATGTATTTGTGTGTATTATTTATATACAAATATTGCACAAATATTACACATAGAATTTTGCAACTACCACCTTTTTAATCTTTGTGTGTGTGTGTATATGAATGCGTTTTATTATACATTTTGTTTTAAATCAATCTTTTACTTAGCTAGTCATAGATCTTTAACACTCTTTGCTTGGCTATCCAGGTATTTGTATTTTGTTATCATGAGCATTGATGTTTAGATGTAACCGAAGCTAAATATTGCCCTCCTAGTATACAACTTATAAACTCCAGCTTTGAAATCAGTCAACATTCTGCATATGCAGCCAATACAATCTATTCATCTGTTCTTGGGATGGATTTAGACAACCTGTTCTTATTAGGATTCATAAGCTTAATATTTGATGTTTTGACATCTGTGCCTAGGTGGCTATACTGGTGACATCTACTCCAATTCGAATCTGAAAAATAAGAATGATTTATTTGAGTACAAGTTTGCAACTGGACTCTGGACAGAATGGAAAATTGAAGGAAGGTTTGTAAAGCTACATGCTAAATGACCTATGTGTTCCTAAGGTATACATATTTATGTTTAGAAGTTCTTGTGAAAGCCAATACATGCAACATCTGTGCTCTTGTTTCAATTTGTGCTGAACCTAAACCAGCCTGCTAGATGAAGGTAAGGCTGTGTTGTCACAAACTCATTTGGGGTTGTTGTTCTTTTCTGATGCCCCAGTACCCCTTGAGAAAACAGTTTTATTTTCTTTTTTTCTGCGATGAAGGCAAAAAAAACTGGACAAAGTGTCTTGAAGTCTAAACTGATGTCTGGGATACCTCTAGATAAGCAGTGTGTTTTGTGGATGTCTTGTGGACACACTCAGCATTTGTTAGTTTTTCCCCATCGGCAGTCCAGTGCATGTTTTTAATTTTTTATTTTTTTCCCGTCTATCACAAATAATTATGGAAATGCATAGGTATCCTTTACTTATATTTTAATATTTTTCATCATCTGATGCCTTGATCTCCTTTTAGGTTACCGGTGGCACGTTCAGCACATGGAGCTACAGTGTATAATGATAAACTATGGATCTTTGCTGGATATGATGGAAATGCCAGGTATGCTAAACAAATCATTTTATTTTAATATTGCACATTAAAGCAATCAATCAATCTCAAAAAAAACATGTGATGAAAAGGACATACATTTTCCTTAAAATGATTTACCTAGGGTTTAATTTCCCACTGGTACTTTGTTGAGAACTCATTTCAGCTAGGCTTTACTGTTGGCTGACTTTTTGTTCCTTTATCTAAGGTATGCCCTCCTCTACATATTGTCATCCAGCAGGGGTAGCCGATAACCGTGGGAATAGTGGGTTTTCTTCAGTATTATGTGAAGCTGGGCACATGTACTACAGACAGTGGTACTAGGTTTAGCTTATGCTAAATTATACATGTGTGTAATGGTGGGATTGGTCTCATTGCCGTGGTCTGACAACCTGATGAGGTTCCTTTTTAGTCTTTCACATTCTTGTTCAAAGTAAACTTTAAGGACCTTCATTTTAAGAGTTTACACAAATTTTGTTACACATCTTTTTCTTTCTGTTTTTAGACTAAATGACATGTGGACAATCAGTTTGCAAGACAGAGATTCATCATCTTGGGAAGAGGTAAAATACCATTTTTTGGAGGGTGATAGGGAGCTCTGTATCTCTGTATAACTATGGGTGAATGCAGTATGACTTTGATTCCTGAATAAATGCCATGAGACTAAAACGGAAAACTTTTTTTGGGTTGCAGATTGAGCAGAGTGGAGAGATCCCACCATCTTGCTGTAACTTCCCAGTTGCTGTCTGCCGGGATAAAATGTTTGTCTTCTCTGGTCAAAGTGGGGCGAAGATCACAAACAACTTGTTCCAGTTTGAATTTGCAGAGAAAGTGTGAGAAGCATTTAACTTTCCAATAAATTTCACACACTTGAACAGCTAGCTGTGAACAAGGATATTTAGTCATAAAATAAATCCTTTGTTTAAGCAGCTCTGACGATGTCCCTAATAATGTAATGCTAATTTACGATGTATAACATTTTTTATTTATAAACAAAACAGATGTATGCAAAGTAAAATAAGATACAATGTAAGCATTACCGGTTACAGCGGCGTCCTCCAGCGATGTCGGCATCTTTTTTTCCTGAGGATGCCGGCTGGGCATCTGTGCAAGCTGGCGATGCCCGGCCAGCATCTGCGTCCCCACCGTGTGAACGCTGGGGACACGGAGCTAGGGGAAGCAGATGCCGGCCGGGCATCTGCTTGCGAGTCCATGCCTGGAGAGGGGATGGACCGGCGGGAAATTTAAAATTAAGAGGATTTTTAAATGTTAAAAATCCTCTTTAATCATACCACCAGGGGGGGTTAAAACAAGAAAACCCTACATTTTCTGACTAATTTAAATCCTCCTTTTTGTTATGTTCTCTTTTGTTATACAGCTGGATGCGTATTCCCACTGAGCACTTACTGCGTGGTTCCCCTCCTCCCCCGCAGAGACGTTATGGACACACAATGGTGGCTTTTGATCGTCACCTCTATGTATTTGGAGGTGCAGCAGATAACACATTGCCTAATGAACTGCACTGCTATGATGTGGATTCTCAGTCCTGGGAGGTGATACAGCCCAGTCCAGATAGTGAGGTAAGATCCACTACAAAACATTTGCTTCTTATAGCTTAGGCCTACACTGGCTCTATGTCTATGCTGTATAATGAAATGATTTAAAATCTTGCTGGGTTTTAAGCAATGCAGATCTTAACCCTTTCGTGACCAGGTGGCATTAAAACCTAGAAGCTCAAATCAAACTATGGAAATAATGTAAACAAGCCTAGGTATACATTATCATTAACTATTATGGTTGATGCCCTTTGGTTTCTCTTGATTAGCAGACCTGTTGTTGGTGACCACAAAACTGGGAGATCAACTTCTAGTATCATAAATTTTACCAAATATGTTTTTTTACACACTATGCTTGAATGAAAGTTGTAACCTGCCAACTGCTGTTGTCACATTGCATCTCTTCGTACAAGTGATATCTCCAGCAAACAAACCCGTGGACCCTGTAATTTAGCTTTCAGAATTATTATTATTAATAAACAGGGTTTATATAGCGCCAACATATTACGCAGTGCTGTACATTAAATAGGTGTTGCAAATGACAGAAGAATACAGACAGTGATACAGGAGCAGAGGACCCTGCCTCGAAGAGCTTACAATCTAGTAGGTGGGGGAATTTACACACAATAGGATGGGAGATATGTAGTAGTGGGAGGTAGTGATGGTACTGATAGCAGAAACTGGGAGAAAGCCGAATAGAACGAAGAAGACCATTCCAGAGACTTGGGGCCGCTCTAGAGAAGTCTTGTATCCGTGCGTGTGATGAGGTTATGAGTGAGGAAGTCATTAGTAAGTCATCCGAGGAGCAGAGAGAGTGGCTGGGGGAATACTTTTTTTTTACCAGTTCAGAAATTAAAGTGGGACAATAACTGTGTAGGGATTGGAAGGCAAAGCACAGGAGCTTGAATTTGATTCTAAGGTGAAATGGAAGCCAGTGAAGAGATCTGCAAAGAGATGCAGCGGAAGAGGAGCCGTGGGAAGAATTGATGAGTCTGGCTGCAGCATTCATAATAGATTGTAGAGGAGAGAGTCGGATTAGTGGAATACCAGAATACAGACAGTGATACAGGAGGAGAGGACCCTGCCCCGAAGAGCTTACAATCTAGTAGGTGGGGGAATTTACACACAATAGGATGGGAGATATGTAGTAGTGGGAGGTAGTGATGGTTCCAAAAAGAGAAGAATGGGTAGGCAAGTTTAAAAAAATAGGTTTTGAGTGCTCTTTTAAATGAGCAGAAAGTGGGAGAAAGCCGAATAGAACGAAGAGGACCATTCCAGAGACTTGGGGCTGCTCTAGAGAAGTCTTGTATCCGTGCGTGTGATGAGGTTATGAGTGAGGAAGTCATTAGCAGGTCATTGGAGGAGCAGAGAGAGTGGCTGGGGGAGTATTTTTTTACCAGTTCAGAAATGGGATTGAATTAAAATGGTGATTAAACATCTACCTGCTGGTTAAAATGAGAAAAAAAAAGTATTTAATAATTACCAAAAACTTGCCTTAAACTTGCCTTAAAAAAAAAAAAAAACAAAAAAAAAAAAACATTCTAAGGCTTCATGAGATAAAACCACAAAAGTGTCTGGCACATTCTTTGGAAAAAACATATGTTCATATGTCTGATTAAACTGAAACCACAATCAGAAATGGTAATCCATCAGACCCTTTAAAGTACAGTTATGCACTGACCCCAATCTGTAAACAGGAAATATGTGGCACTCCTTATCTGGGTCCCATAGAACAGCGCTGGTCTGCGAGAAAATGTTGGTGGTCTGCAGAACAATTACCCTTATTGTTACCATTACACATACACATGCATTTACCCTCACACAATCCCCTTCTCTGGCACACTCGCCTACATTCCGCTTACCTATTCATTTATTCACTTCTTCATTTTCCTTTTTCTTCTCATTCATTATAATAATTTTTCCATCTCTCTGTCTCTTCCATTCATTCTTTAATTCCACACCTTTTTATCAATACTTTGTCAATTCTACTACCTCTTCCATATTTAATCCTCACACATCCTACATTTCTTCTCCTAATCCCTACTGATCTTATCCCCAAGCACATTCATTCACTAAGAGCCCCTCCTGCGGAGTTGAGCAGGATGGGTGCACTGGCTCTGGCCTGCTGACCCCAATGATCCTGTCCCCCGTATGAACACAACTTTTGTTGTGTCCACAGCCCTGCGCTACTGTCACCCCAGGATGGTTAGCAAGCAGGTCTGAGCCTGCAGTGGGAAAGTGGGTGGGCAATGGCATCATTACGTTACTCTGGGGGTAGTTTCTTCCCCTATGAATGACACATGGCTCCCCGCACATGCGCGGTCCGGATTCCAGACCTGGTGCATGTGCACTCAATTATACTACACCCTTTTTTTAAAAAAAATTCATAATAATGGTCCGTGGGATTTAAAATTTTGAATTTAGTGGACCGTGAGGTCTGAAAGGTTGGCAACAACTACCATAAAGAAACAATAGTAGCTGGGTCTATCTTTTGTGGCCAAAGTAGACCTGGTGCAGGATGCAGCAGTTCTTGGTACATACATTTGTCTACAGATTGAGGGGGCATGGGTAATTTTACACTTTACAGAGGGGCAGAGGGAAAGCATCATCTGCAGTTTCCTTTTATAAGTACAGTAAACTTAGAACATAATAAACGCATTCGCGGCTTAACCATCCAGGACATGTTCCCCGGAAGAGCTGCATTGCTGGGATTGCTAGGAGTTGTGACCAAAGATATACAAGTCTGTCTTTTAATACTGTTTCTTCTACTGCTCTCCAATGTATGTATTTGTGTTCCAGGCACATCCCTAGTTCAGGATATGAAAGCTTATTTGGAAGGTGCAGGAAGAGATTTTTGTGACATCACGTTACTGCTGGATGGACACCCAAGACCTGCGCACACAGCCATCCTAGCGGCTCGATCCAGGTACACATTTACTGGATTTAATAAAAATATTTTTTTATTAATGTTGTTTTGGTTACTCTACAAGGCTGGTGTGCTCTCCTCCTTCCGCTATGTCTCATGGATACTTGCTAGACTTTGTCAACAAATCAGTTTATGGTCTTGTAAATCTCGAGACCAGAGGCAAAGCTGCTGCCTCTTTAAACCACATGCACCGTTTATCCTGTTCATTGTAATCAAGTAATGCAGTAGATTTTCAGCATGGCAAGTATGGCTGCAGGGGTAATTCAGTGAACAATGAGATTGTATCCACTGATCAGTGAAGATAGCAGCCATGTTTTATCTGCAGTTCAGTAGAATTAGTCTTGTATGTAAATATTTTTTTTTTGCCTGCTTTTGACTTTACTGTTCATCTCTGCAGCTATTTCGAGGCCATGTTCCGATCTTTCATGCCAGAAGATGGTCAAGTAAACATCTCTATTGGTGAGATGGTGCCTAGCAAACAAGCTTTTGAGTCACTTCTACGATACATCTATTATGGGGAGGTCAATATGCCCCCCGAGGATTCACTGTATCCTTTTTTTTTTTTTTAGTAAGAGTGGCTGCCCTGAACAATGTGTGATACATAAACTCAACGCTTTTATCTGTTGGTTAAACAATGCCTGTTTTTTACAGCAACAACCTCTAGCATTTGGCAGGGACCCCTTCTCCTATCAAATAGATGATGGCACATACACATTACTTTAAATACATCACTTCTCTCCATAGAAAAGTGAAATTTGGGGATCTGCTCATGAGTAGTAAATCCTTCCTGTTCAATAAAATGCCTTTTAGACTGCCAGAAGCTCCCATTATCACCCCTAGCACATAAAAGCATCAGATAATCACAAATCATTTATAGCTTAAATTAGAGATAATAATTATGAACCAAAATATCAATAGTGAAGGTAAAACCCTAAACTGTATAGTACTGCTTAGTAACCCCAGTTATCAACTATGTGAATGTGCAATATAAGCTCACTCTCTGCCTGCTTCTTTCCCTTCCACGATCATCTCACCCAGTAACATTTATCACATTAACGCTGTGATGGCCAGTACATCTCATATTATTACACTACCTATAAATAAATCCTTAACTATACCTTTAGCTACCTGTTCTCCGCTCCATATTACTATGGATTTTTCAGCAACAGACTGCAAGCCTATTGCAGACAGAACCTGGAAATGAATGTGACCGTGGAAAATGTGCTTCAGGTATTTGTTATTAATGATCTATGTGTGAACTCAGAAGAAACATAAAAAGCAATATACAGTCATTTCTACAAGTTCTGATTAATATTTCATTACAAGGAATGTTTAGTTTTATCCTATAGAATACGTTCATTTATCATCATTTACCCTTTACCGTTATTTAAGAAATTATGCTTGGGTGTAGTTTTTGCCTCTTCCACTGGTCTCGTGATGATATTGTTGCCCTAATATGTTGGAGCATTCTTGGATCAGTCTCATACACTCGCCTCAAATTAATCTAAGTGGACCTTAGATGTGTGTGAAACGCGTCAAGTTCTTAATTTGAGACAAATAACCATTACATCAGATGGAATTTTGATTATATATTTTGTAACTTTCTTTGTTCAAAAAGTTTTGTACACCACAAACATGGTGTTTTGGTTTTTGGTACTACTAATGTATTTCCAGTCTTTTGGGTTTCCCTATATTCAAGGTTTACAGGAGAATTCTGCTAAAAAAACAAAGTGAGCAGCAGTAAGCACCATATGTAATTAATGTATTTATAGAAGGTTGCTGTTGGTTTAAACACTTAAAACTTTTTTCAGCTTGCTGCCTCGTGGTCATAGCAGGAACACACAAATTGGGTGACTGTTAAATGTGACAAAGGAAACCTGTGCATTCTGTCTAGATAAGGAGGTAAATGATGAAGTCTACTTCTCAGACATTCATTTCATTGGTAACTGTAGGCTGATGTGTGGGAAGATCTTTAGGAGAAGCACTTTATTGCTGCCAACAACAATTAAATGATTAAATGAGAGACCAGATACAAACCTGTACAATGTGATGATTTGTATGATATCAGTCAATTGTTTGGTTTATTTCAGATTCTGGAGGCTGCAGACAAGACACAAGCTCTGGATATGAAGAAACATTGCCTTCACATCATTGTCCATCAGTTCACGAAGGTTGGTGACATCTTTTCTTGGGCTCTGGGACCATGTTGTCCTCTCATCCTCAGTGTTGGCGCTCTCTTTTCTACCAGTTCCTAAATCTAACTTCACCTTGTATGTGTGTGCGTACATTTGGATGCAAAGGATCCATAAGACATTTGTTATATCGACTTTCTTGGTACAGTCTTGTTTTCTAACTTGACATAACAAGTAGAGCTTTGCAAATATCGATGCTCTAACTGGCATCATATGGGGGAAAATGGTTATATCTAGGCTGATCGCTTTATAAATCAGTGATGTTGTTTTCTATATATACAGGGTATTCAGACTTTTCACAAATATTTATAAATGTCAACATTTAGTTATTAAGCCACCAATCTTTCTGTGGTCCTGGAAAGCCATTGGCTGCCATGTTGATTAATAAGTTTTTCTTTGTGTAATGTCTGAGTGGTGCCACACACAGCTATGTGTCCTGAATGTCTCATCTATATGTACATCTGTCCTCTGTCTCTTGTCATTATTGCTGCACTTGCCACTTTAACCTTGTGGACCAATAAAACAGTTTGTTTGTCCTGTCTCTGTGCATAGCTTCTCATTTATATTTAATATCTACTTTGCAGCAAAGGTCTAGATGTACATTTTATTTACAGCATTTCCCAGAAAAGAATCTTTACAACTTGTTTTGAGGCCATTTTCAGGAGGTGTACAGACATGGCCTATGTAATATTTCATTACCCAACCCTTTGTGTACAAGGGGCAGTACGTGTATCTGTAACATTGCTAAGAATGTCTGTTATTAACCACAAGCTCTGATTTAGATAAAGTAGTCATCCAAGTTACAGGTCTAGGAGGATCAGAACCCTAGAAAATGCCAGAGGCAAAATGATTTATTTTGGCAAGAAAGGGAAAAGTCAGCTTTAGGGCATCAGCAGCAGTGATATTGTTTGTGTAAGGGAGCCACTGTGGCCCAGTGATAATTATTTTGCGAACATACCCCCTGCCCTCCTTCCTCTTTGGCAGTTGGTGCCAAAATTTCTGGTGCTGAATTCTAATAGAAGTGGCGACATCACTCTCTGTCATATATCAGTTTGACTGATTGCTTGATGTGAACACTGCTACATGGAGGAGGTTCCATGCTGTCCCGTATCTAAAAGAAATGGCTTCCTGAGACAAGAGAATGAGCAGTGCCAGCAAGGTAAAAGGTGAATATCGGTGGTTGGCTGAGCCCCTTTACATAGACAATGTGGCTTTGCTGTCATTCAGCAAGATGACAATGTGTGTTTCACAGCCAATAACATGTACCACACAGGTCATTATTATTATTATCATCTTGTATCTATATAGTTCTGACATATTACATAGGCGTGTTACTATGTGTCCTAGAGGAGCTCATAATGTAATGTCCCTACCATAGTCATATGTTATGAACATAGCCTAAGATCATTTTGGGGGGACCTGTGTAAATATAAAAAGCAAAAGAAGAGAATTTAAAGGGGTCACACACACACACACAGCCATTTTTAGGGTTAATTCCTAAATTGGGGAACTACTGCACAAATGCTAGAGTTTTGACAAATATCTAGTGTGTACAAAGCTTTAGTTAGACATGGGATTTTAAAGATGATGCAAACAAAAACTGAATTCCAATTCCAACTTTGATTTGTAGATGAGGTTTTACCATACCAATAAACACAGTCCTGGCAGCATTTTGTTGTTTGTCCCAACCCTGTTACCCCCAGTTTTGTAGGACAACCTTACCTGTTAAAGAGACTGTAAAAATGATAAAAGTATTAATGCTAGTGACAGGCCATGTCATATTTTGTACCTAAATGTTCACAGAGCTTCATTTTAATGTTGGCAGGTAGGTAAGGAGTAGCAAGTCTGATCTGATGGCATTTTACTGTTTTCATTAAAATTGCGAAGCAATGTTGTCAGTCTGCCATTCCAGCTTCCTTAGCTGGCTGTTGGGCTGCCTATTAAGTCTGCAGGAGCCATGTACTGGTCTGATGGGTAACCCAATAGTCAGGTGAATGTCCTGAAAAGAGAAGCTAATTTTGCAGGATGCATGTTTACTTTAGGGTGGCTGGAGCCCTGTATAATATTTTTTGCCATTCCTATTAGTTAATCACTGTTTTAGCATTTTATTTGTTTAGATAGAACAGCAAAGGTTCAGCCAAAGTGATTTCCACATCAAAGACAGCACAGTAAATCCTCATCCTTTTCCTCCTTTCCTTTACATGAAGGTGGCCAAGTTACCGAACCTGCGCTCACTGAGTCAACATCTGCTGATCAACATCATTGAGTCTCTGGCCAGTCACATCTCGGACAAGCAGTGTGCTGAACTGGGCTCAGACATATGAACACCATGGTGGACTGTTTGGAAGTTTCCGGCTACGTTAAACCATTCCATGTTGCTATGATTGAGTAATGTAAAGTCAGACACATGGGACCATAATACTGCAATGTCCTCCTTATAAACACTGACAGATGACCGGCTGCTGATATGAATAGGCTGTTTTATGTGGAATACTAAGGATTTGTTCTGCACCCTTACAGCAGGATCAAGTCGTGCACTATAACTTTATGTTCATATTTAATATTTTTGGTTAACTGATCAGAAATTGTTTTAATGTGTTGTGTTTGTACATAAACGTTGCATGTTCACTGGTTTCCAGGCATTTTATCTATTAAACATAAGAAGCTAACAAACTAAATCCTAATACCACTATTGTAGTAACAACCCAAATTCCAGAGTCTCAGTCCTGTAGATTCACTGCCACATGCTAACTCTTACTGCTGAATGTTTATGTAGACTACTCCTAGGCCCTCATGGAGTGGAGAAAGTTGTTATAAAAGAAATGGGCATGCCATAGCAGCTAATCAGAACAAAACTGGTACCAAAGATAAACTGGAGCACCTAGTTTACAACTATGGACAACTCCAAACATCACAGACTAATCAGGTTAGTAAATATAAATAAGAAGCAACCACATCATGATATTTACATTTATTATTTCTTACAGAAGTTTTCTGCCCCTCAGGCCCTGACTGGGGCTTCTGTTTGAAACTGTTTAGACTGAGTCTAAAATATCAGCTTTAGCAAAACATTTGACAATTTGTGAACAGATTTCTTAAATTACTTTGGGTCCCCCTCAGCTTTAGTACTTATGTGGATCTTGAGAGGGCCGGAGACCACCAAAACCTTGGGGTCAGGTACTCAATTGTGAGAACAATGCACTGTGTATGGCTAAATCAGACCGATTTGGAGTGTCAAGGGCCAATGACCGCATACATTAGCATGTTTTATCATTACTTTCGCCCAGTCACTGGGTTAAATCTGATGACATGAGAATATTTCAGTATTCTACAAGCTGCTATAATAAAAGGTCCTCTGTATGTATATTTATTGACCTTAATATACGGCATGCATTTTTTTGGTTTATCAAACTTTCTTGAAAGAAACATGGAAGCTTCCTTTGCTGGCTTCACATTGTAGTAATGAAATATCTCTTGTTCTTATCTGACCCCTCTTTCTTTAGTGCTTTGAGTAGTTGACCTGAAATAGTTATACTGACAAGAACTTTTTTACTATCTTGATGTGCATGTTCCAGTCAGAAAGTACTAAAGCCAGAAAGGCAACGTAACAGCCAGACAACTAGCATTAAGGTCGGCCATGGCTCCCTGATGTTTATGTAAAGATTTGTAGCAAGAATTCATGTACCAGAGCATAGTGGTTCACTTCATGTGCCATACACTAATTAGAAGAATGGTCCTGATTTAGGTTAGGTATAAATGTCACACTGCGGACCCATTTTAATTTACATTTGGTGATAGCCCTTACCAACCAGAAAAGGATATCTATTGAAGTGTTCAAACAAAATAGAAATAGAAATGTATTTTTTTTAAACCAGGATATCGAAAAAAAGTGGATTCTTCTTTCAAATTCCATAATTAATGGATTGCAAGAGGGCCACATGGCTGCCCAGCAGGAACTTTCTGGAACTCCTCTGTATACTGTCCAGGAAGAAGCATTGGCAAAAAAATGGATTGCACAGTAATCTTTGACATTGAACTCAGGTTCTGTTGGTAATTAGGGAGGCTAAGGCTATGTACACACATCAGATGATTCTCGTCCGATAATCGCCTCAGGGCTGATATCCGACGAGAACCTGGCACGTATACAGCATGTGTCGTCAGTCGTTATGTCTTGGCAGATCCACGGACAACAAATGAGGTATGATCGTAATGAAAGTGGAGGTGAGAGCACAGCGAGGTGCCGCTCCATCATTCTCCCCCTCCTCTCTCCATAGAGTAGAATGGTGTCAGCGTTGTTCTTAGCATTGACAGGAAACTAAAGCCGCATACACACTTCCAATTATCTTTCACAATCCTTTTCAACGACTATGCACTGCAGGATGCATGAACAATGCTGTACATACAGCACCATTCTACTCTATGCAGAGGGGAGGGGGAGAGCGACAGAGCGGCACCCTGCTGCACGTTCTCCCCCTTTCCTTACATTATGATCGTTCATGGATCCGCCAGGACGGTTGTTCGGACGATGAACGACGCACGCTGTACACACTCCAGATTCTCGCCCGATATTGGCCCTGAGCCGATTTTCAGGCGAGAACCAGTTGAAGTGTGTACTCAGCTTTAAGGTGCGTACACACTTCCAATTTTTATCGTTCAAAACGAACGACGATCGATTGGGCAAAAATCGTTCGTAAAAAAAGTAACCAACGACGCCGTCGAACGAGGAAAGTCGTTGGAAACGAACGACCGGACCGGCGGATCGGATTGGACGACGATCGTTGAACATCGTTCGTGTGTACGGTCGTTCGTTGATCGTCCATGGTCTGAGCATGCGTAATGAACGAACGTTCGTTCACTTTCCTGTCGTGCACATAGTTCCTCTATCGCTCAAACGATCGTATCTATTGTGTGTACAATATCTACGAACGATCGTGTCGTTATCTGTATGTGCAGGATCGGTGCTATACGATCGTTCGTAGATATCGTGCAGGATCGTTCGTCGTTGGTTTTCCAACGATAATAATTGGAAGTGTGTACGTAGCTTTACTCTCCCTGCTATTGGAGAGCCACCATGTATATGTCAGTATTACCTATTGATGTCAAAGTACTCCGTCCCAACTATCTTATCTCGGTAGGTACTTCAGGACTTGGCATGTACATGGTGGGATAAACTGTAGTCTATCCTCTTTTTGTGAGGTGGTCATGCAGCATGGACTTTGATCATTCAAGTCAAGTGTTAGTTATATAGATGTTTAACAGGTCTGGGGCAGTCACAGATACTTCACAGACACTAGCTACATGTGTGTAATCTCCTTTTTGTTTGTATTGCATATCATTGTATCACACTGTAAGACTGATCTTCAGTTAGGTTACACTATAACTATGTGATATGTCTTGTAAAGAGACCCTGACCTGTGGATAAAAAGAACATAGATTATCTCAACCAACAGTTGTATCAGTCATTGCTTACAATATTATCTGATGATTATTTGTCATCAAAGGGCCTTTTCTGCCAATGAAGCTGACCTTTAAATGAGCGTCTGCATGTGTAATTACAGTGTTCTGCACAAAGAATATAAAAAGAAAACAAAATTATTTTTTTCTTTATCATGAACAATGTATTCTGTGAACTGTTTATAGGAATGCAATTTTACAATATCCCCAAATCCTAGCATTCATTTCATTATTTGTTATCATTCAAAGCTGTTGCTTAAATATAATGAGAATATAATGAAACAGACTATCATGTATTTATTGCAGAAAGGTGACACTGCTTGTGTGAATGGAGTACGTTCCCGCCTCACCAATACTTACCTTAGGAAATCCAAAACTTGAGACCTCTGTTCAAATAGTGTGATATATGTATCTCAATATGCCCATGTATTGTGTATGGTAGATAAATGATCCATATAAATGACCAATAAATTTGCTCCTTGTATTTCTCATTGTATGTTTTTTACATGTTGTCTTAGCTTTAGTAACCACAGAAAGGTCGGCGCATTTTGGGCCTGATGGCCACAGAAAATCAAAGCCACAAATATTTGCACAATTAGATAACATTGCAGCAAGGCCACATAAGCAGCACATGTCAACAACTAGACACTAAAACACAGAACATACAGCGGATAACCACTAAAAACCAAATCCTGATAATTGACATACAACTAAACCATGTACATGTGGGAATTCTCAGTGATCACAAAGTGACTATCAGATGGAAATAGACACAATGACTTATTAAAGGGCAGCATGGTGGCTCAGAGGTAAGTGCTCTGGCCCTTGCAGTGCTGAGTCACAGGTTTGAATCACGGCCAGGACGCTATCTGCATGGAGTTTGTAGGTTCTGCCCATGTTTGCGTGGGTTTCCTCCCACATTCCAAAAACATGCAGTTAGGTTAATTAGCTACACCCCAAAAAATTGAACTTAGACTGTATTAAAGACATATGACTATGTTAGAGACATTAGATTGTGAGACAGCTAGTGACATGATTATAGACTTTGTACAGTGCTGCATAATATGATGGCGCTATATAAATACTGTAATAATAATAATAATGCTCTCAAAGGCTGGAGAGGATATTCTTTCATCAGTGAAGCTGGGTGACCCGCCAAACCTGGAATAAATCTGGTCTAGGATTCAAAACATTTGCTAGCAAATAGTAAATGACTTTAAAGAAATCCATTCCAGGTTTGATGTATCACCCAGCTTCACTGATGAAAATGTATTCTCTCCAGCTTTGGAGAGCTTTAATAAATCAGGCCCAATGATTCAGCCCTTGGCTGTACAAGCTGAGCTAAAAATCTTTCAATTGGGACATTTGTTGCAGGGACAGGTCTGCTAGTGACACACATTAGATTTTTGTTCCTGGAAATAATTTTTCATGATCATCTCCAGCAACAGATGAATGAACGAGACTTGTACAGTTCTGCCCGTTCTGTTCCATGGGCACACCACTGTGTTCCTCTCCGATCATCATTCATGGATGAGACTAGCATGACCGCTCATATCAGTCTACGCAGCCTAAAGCTGCGTACACACTTCCAATTTTTATCGTTCAAAATGAACGATGAACGAACGACGAACGATCGATTGGGCAAAAATCGTTCGTAAAAAAAGTAACCAACGAAGCCGACGAACGAGGAAAGTCGTTGGAAACGAACGACCTGACCGGCGGATCGGATTGGACGACGATCGTTGACCATCGTTCGTGTGTACAATCGTTCGTTGATCGTCCATGGTCTGAGCATGCGTGACGAACGAACGTTCGTTCACTTCCGGTCGTGCACGTCACTCCCTGTATCGCTCAAACGATCGTATCTATTGTGTGTACAATATCTACGAACGATCGTGTCGTTATCTGTATGTGCAGGATCGGTGCTATACGATCGTTCGCAGATATTGTGCAGGATCGTTCGTCGTTCGTTTAACAACGATAATAATTGGAAGTGTGTACGTAGCTTAAGAGGGGAGCTCTCCTCACTCTGGAAGATTTTACCTTTTTTACTATTCTATTCAAAAAAAAATTTGGGTACACTTACACTTTCATTTTTTTTATGGATGGTTTTTAAGAATGGGCCTTAAATGGCTCATTAGGATCACTAAAACACCTTCCACCTATCCTGGGCCTGTTCTAGTGCCAATAATGGTACCTCATGTGCCTCAATATTTTAGTGTGACATACTAAATTACCCTAAATACACCACTTCAGAAAAATTCAGTCCTATTGCAGTAAAAATCAGATTTTGCAAATCCCTTCACTCTCCCTTGGGCTACCTACACAGGTTTAATAATTGTTGTTGAAAAGAAACTTTCATAATCTTTTTCTAACGACAAAAGACTGAAAGATGCATGAACAAGTGCTGTACATACATCGTTCTGCTCTATGGAGAAGGGAGGGGGGAGAATGACCGAGCAGCACCACGCTGCACTCTTCCCCCTTTACTTGTATTGCACTCTTGTCAATCCGCCAGGACAGATCCATGCACGACGTCAGACCAGCGCTGTACACACTCCAGATTCTCGTCTGATATCAGCCCTGAGGCAATTATCAGAAAAGAAAAAATGTATGCTAATCTGATTCACCTGGTTTTATAGGTAAGCTGCCAGTAGACATGAGACAGTGTCCTTCTCCATCCCTTTCTGATTCCTCTCCTTCCTAAAGAGATGTGTAGCTTCTTCCCCACCTATTCTCCATAATAATATATCAGTAGTTGTCTGGGCATAACCTTGAATTCTATCGTGACTATCATCTATGTGCCTTTGATCAACCTAAAGACATGACCCAACTGCTGATCTCCCCACTTTGATATGCAACAGCAACGCACTTAGCACAGGCCACTTGCCATTTTGATTGGATATCTATTTATCATTTCTTATCACACAATATTGGACACTTCACTGTAAGTTCATTTTCAAAGCCTCGATATATCCCGATGAAGCCAATATAGGCGAAACACGTTGGGAACGAGACTTTTTATGTGAATTGGAACTGAAATAGGTTGTGCCAACACAAGTTCTATCTGTATGTTGGTTATGTGCATTAGGAAATTATATTTCCTTGCTTTTTACCTTAATGTTTTCATTGAACTTTTCCTTGTTTGTAAGCAATTATAAACTATATAGTTAATTAGTAAGAAATTAAAGTATTGTTTTTTAACTGTACCAATTTATGCCTTAAAAACCTCGTTTCTTCCTCCTTCCCTCCCCCAATATTTTTTTCTCCTCTCCTCCCCAATTGTAATGCAATGATCCAGCTGGGAGCTTTTCCATCAACCAATGGTGGTAGTCTGGGCTGAGGAACTTCTGTTTTACCTCCAGGGTGTAAAAATAAATAGGCTACCACATGATATAAAAAAGATGCAAATGGCAATTGTGGCAGCCCAGTGCGTTGCACAATACACTGCACATACGGTACATTTCCTGCATGCTTGCCAATGAATGTGAATTGCTGCAAACTAATGTGTGTGGTGCGCTGGAACATAACGTAAACCCTAATGCAGTTCAATCATGTGTGGTTACAGGTTTTCAATTCCTGTATTTATTCCGTATGTTGAATTCATTGGACATGTTCAAACTTCTATAGATATACGGAATGTGCGTAGGGAAAACATGCTTTCCCATCATCCACATGTGGTCTACTATGTCACAAACAATTATAATTACAAGGTGAAAATATGTTAGGCTGAGCTGCTTTGGGCATTTTTTAATGCTCATAATCATTGCCATTATGACTGATATTATAAAACAAAGATATCCTGTCTGTGTTCATGTACAAGATACAAGTCAAAACCTGCAGCCTCGTACAGAATAATAATCCAGCATTGCGCTCAGACCCTCAGTCACCTCCACTGACCTGAGAACGAATTGATTACCCATTTATCAGCTTTTTAAATATCAGTATATCAATTGATAAACCTGCTATTGCAATTCAGAAAAACAGCATTCTGGGAGGTTTTTAAAGCATAATTAGAAAACTAGTAACTAGTTACCCACAGACATTATAGTATGACCGGCCCTTTGTGATAAAGATAGTTAGCTTGTTATGATACTGATCCAAATGTTCAGATCCAGAGTTCTGATGTCACTTTAAATAACTGCAGTTGTTCTAGGTCAGTATCTTAAATTGTTATAGCTAGGGACAGCCAGGTAACCAGCATTTCTAGAAGGAGGTCAGTAAATATTTTGTTAAGGTTTAAAAACAGGTAATTAACATGTAAATACGGGCAGGTTCAGACCTGATTCTGGATTGAGTGATCCCCTGTGGCTTCCCTTGTCAGCTGCTTGGTCACTCTTCCTAAAGATCCAATGTCTGCATATTTGACACTGCTGCCCCTATTCAATCCCTATGGATCTGCCACTGGGTGAGGCCACCATGTAGCATATTCCGAGAGGCAGCATATACCAGGCCTGAGAAAGTAGTAAATGGGCCGCACCTCACCACCAGTATGGTCATTTGGTAGAAGCATTGATGCTGTGATTGTCATGTGGAGGTGATCATGGAATGAGCCATAGCACCGCTTACACATCTGGAAAGAACATCAGATGATGCCATTAGAAAGGCTCAGTCATGTTGTCATACATAGTAATCATTCACCAGATATCCAAAAAAAATAGACATGGCAATGGTAGACTTGTTATAATTGTGCTGGAGTAGAGGAAGTTAGTGGTGTTCCCTGTAAAGATCATTATAAGCTCTCCTTCTCTCTGTGACTTGTCTCCTCCCTTCTGTTTTTATAGCTGTTGTAGGTAATGTGCTATTTCTGGAAATTGAGCCTTGTCTAATAATTTAAAAACTGATCAGAATTTTGGTTTTACTATTTTATCTGATCCTTGTTTATATTACAAGAGGTTACCAATGGACGAAAAAAAAACTTTGCTGGACAATTTTTGATTGACAAGTTAACAGCCTAAACTACCTTAGTAAATCAACCCCAACTCTTTTAGGTTAATTGGCATCCCCCCAAAATTAACCTTAGTCTGTATTAATGACATATGACTAGGGTAGGGACATTGGATTGTGAGCTCCTTTGAGGGACAGCTAGTGACATGACTATAGACTTTGTACAGCGCTGCGTACTATACCAGTGCTATATAAATACTGTATAATAATAACTCTCCACTATGCAGTCCTTATTACCAGATCCAACCATAAACAATGCATGTCCTGAGCAATGTAAAGAAAACATGTATAATAATTAACATAAACTGAAAGAAATAAGAAAACAGGACGCATGGTGGTATTCTGTTTGAGCAAGCAATAGATATGTAAAAGTGGAAGGACTAATAAGAGAAACTCCTGGTTCCTGCAGCCAGCACTATCAGCTTGTTTATTTACACATAGATGGAGGGTGATAAAAGAGCTGTGACATCCTTCCCCCAGTCAAAGAAAGCACATTCCCCTATTGTAAAGAAAGGGTTCAGCCTCCAGTGTTGGAGGTGGAGCAGAGCCCCAGTGCCATTCATTGTACAAGATACCCTCCACCAGATTGATGTGCAGGAGCAGTGCAGGAGGTCAGCCGGCTGTGTGTCTTACATACTGCAATATCCTGATGAGAAATCCAATGTGGAAATGAAAAGCAAACCTGGGCTCGGAGTCCTATTGCTGGCAGGTAAGTGTTTTGTTCAGTATGTTTTACCTACTTTACAAAATGTAAAAAAAGCTCCCGTGTTAATATAATGTGCATGTGTTAGATTTGTCCAGGGATTGCTACAAATACCCCTCCATGTAAATGTTTTCTATGTAGGCAGTTTGTTATAGTAAAGATTTGCTCAGTATGATTTTCTGCTGATATGGTGGTGGTTTACAAATACAGTTTAATATCATTAAAGATAAAGTTCTTTTTGTACTGTACGTGAACTATGTATCTAATAATGATTCCACTTATTGTCTATATTGTACTCTGTAGTGTCACAGAAGACAATAGTGATATAAAATACAATATTTCCTCCACATGTCTGTAGTGATAAGCCTGTCCTCATACTCCACATCTATTCATATTGTAAAGTTTTTATGAAAAGATCTTGCAGTCACATGCTGATACTGTAGTGCCTACTCTGCCGGCCAGCTTGGCACATGTCTGAGGCTGCACTGTCCATGGGGCTCTGTGAGAAAAGTTTAATATTAGTTTCTCTTATCTTTGTCCTCACGGTTTGTCTGGTTTATTGTCCTGCATTACAAATCATAGAGTGAGTTCTGTACTTTGTAATATTTTTGGTACTTGGTTGGTGTTTCTTTTTTAATTATTAGATGAATAGGGATTTGTTATCTTCAGACGAAGAAACAAAGGTGAATACTACACCCTGACTGAAGCTGTGTGTCAGGCTCCTTCCATTTGTGCTGAACATAATGACGGGGTCACAGATCACTACAGACAGATGCAGACAAGCCATATGTAGAGCTGCAGCATTGTTCCCAAACCTCCCCCATCTGTGACACCCTGCACATAGCGCAGCCTGTGTCTGCACTCCTCATGATTTCACCCAGCCAGGGAAATGTGACACCTCTCATGTACTAAGTGCTGGGCTGATCAACTGCTGGATCTAGATAGTAAAACAAGCATTCTCTCATTAACAGCTCCATACTAGTTTGGCCATTCAATTGGATTGCCAGGTCGGGTTCTAGCTTGGCAACTGGTAATACCAGGCATGTAATAATACACTCAGATCACAGGGCATCACTGCTGGCATACTGGGCACACAGTACCCCAAATACCCCTAGAATTTACTCAGCCCCCCCAAGGCAGGAGGCACAGAGCACACACCACCATTTATCACAGGGCATTATCACAGGGCATTGCCCATGCTATATCAGGGTTATTATTGAAGGTTTGCGGCTACGTCTACTCTGGATGACATTTGCTTTTACTGTTCCTGTGCCGTGTCCTGCAGAATTGTAATTACTGCAAATCTGTTAACACGTCATAGTGGTATCAATTAATATGACAATTTACATGATTTGATGTTGAAAGGGGAAAAGTTCTGCTGATATCTGATTACATTAACAATCAGAAGATCAGTAGCTGATTGAGGACATTCCTGAAAAGTATTATCAAAGAAGGCCAATAAATAAAGGGAGAAGATATTTATTATCTTATAGTCATAGCAAATGTTCAAACCAAAATTATTATGTGGCCCTCTGGACATCAGGGGCCATAAATGAAGACCCAACACAGAGCTGGATTGTTCGGGCCAACAAGTGGTTGGGAGATTTTAATCCAATATAAAGACTTAGAACTGGACAGACATTATACAACTAAAATGTGCAAGGCCCTGCCTGATGGATACAAAGAGAATTTAGAAAATCTTTAGGCAAGCCATACACATGGGAGAGAGGAAAAGACTGAACCAGTGAAAAATCTTCCAAAGAAATCACAATATTTTCCACAGGTGCCCAATGGATTTTGTCAGACGATCTCAATTGTTCCCTCACTATAGGGCTGACCGTGCACACATCTGCTGAATACATAAACCTGCACGCTCAGCTGACTACTCATCTATAACAAAACACCTTTTTGGCTTTTCTAAAAAACGAAGTCTGTAGTTTGCCTTATTCTGGCCACACACAGATTGTTTGTCACTTAGTTGTCATAGTGAATCAGTTTTCTGTAGTAATGAGCAATTTCTGTCTTCTCAGATTGAGGTGTAGATGTTTACCAAGGTATATCCCAGTCTATGGGAATGATGCCCCCTCCCATATTATAGTTTAATATATAGAGAGGTTTTAGTGGTGTACATGCTGCCCCATAAATAAATGTCTTTTCAAGGTGAATGGTGACACCTGAAATCAGGGCTGTGATTGGTCTGCAGGGCCCTCGGGTTCCTTCATGTTTAAATCAGATGTCTGATCAAAATGTTTTTTCCCCACATTTAGGATATTAGCGAAACATTAATCCAAACTTTGCATCCCTGCAAAATACATTTGTTTTCTGCCGTGGCGACCACCTGTTACCAAAACAGGAAGAGACAGACACTTTAAAAAAAGGGACACCTTGTTATCCAAAAAAGGGGTCAGGAAATCTGGTGTACAGGGTTCTCAAAGTATATAAAACCCCAACAATGAAGGGTGTAAGTCACATACACCTCATATGACTGTCATCCTAGACAAATGCTTGCCTTATTCTTGGGCAAAAAATCTTACATGGTTACAGCAGGCCTCGAATGTTGTTCATCAATCCACCACAACAGTTTGATGAACAAATGATTGCAGGGTGCTGCTTCCTTATCCACCTCCCTCTTTCCATTGAACAGAACAGTGTGGTGTTTACAGCACTTATTAGTTCATCCATCACTGGAATTGATCACAAAAGAATTCTACCCTATACATTTGGGTGGAGTATCTTTGAACCCCCTTTGTTAGAGAGGATATTGAGAATTATGCGCTGTGATAACCGGTGTTATGGTAACATTAATGTACGCTCTATTAAAAGGTCAGATCTGAAGTAAATCAGAAGTAAAAGTTTCTCCTGACTTATCACAACTGATTGATCCAGTAGACTGGAAACTTTGGTAAACATCAAATTGAAGTTCATGTTCTAAGCTGCGTGTACAAATAAAAAATAACCTGCAACCAACATGTCACTTTGCTATCTAAAAAATAAAATAAAATAAAAATATCATTGAAGTGAATATTAAGGAGGGTGTTGCTTTGTTTGCTGGAACTTCTATGGTAAAACTTCCAGCCCTGACAACCATTTTCTAGTTTGTAAGGTCCTAACAGGGTAATTTGTTTGCAATGCATTAACCTATAAAACACTAGAGGATTGTCACCAGAGATCAAAATCCAGCATGTGCACATTGGCCCCCCTACATGATTTAGTTATCTGCTGTGGAGGATTAGTAAACAACCAAGTGTGGACAACTATTGTCATATTCTATGAAGGACACAGCAGGGTGCCTCCAGCTCCTCCTCCAAACAACTGAGTAACATCACATGTATGGCAGTCATTCATTCTCCTGTGACTGCAATCCGTATGCAGCTTTACCATAGTATGTATTGTCCCAGACCCTTTCCCCACACAAAGACATTGCCTGCAGATGCCTCAACCCTTTATACACACACACAGACAACAGCTTGTATAAGAGCCGTGTGCACAGCAAAGCTCGAAGGACCAAAATATTGCTTTCACATTGCTGTAGTTGGATTATTGGCAAACAAAAGTCATCTATGTCCAACTATAATAAATGAAGTATAGAATATGTAAACCTATTTGTGCCATGTAAAACAGATATTACAGGGAATGTTTTCTGCCTTCCATAGGTTAGTCCATCATCAGGATTCTTGCATATCACACATTAACTCAGGCTGTGAATGAATAACTCCCTGCCTATGTAATGTATGTCACACTGACATGTGATCTTATATACCTTCAAAGAGGAAACCTGATTAATAAACACAAACATGTTACATAGCTGACTGCTTGCAGAACAGGAGTGCTAACAGGTTCAGTAGAATTCATACCTAAGCATAAATGACTATACTGTACACTCAACAAAAACTAAAAATACAGTGACAGCCCATTTATCTCCATCCACTACTATTGTCCCATTATCAGGAATATTTGTGTTTCCTGAACACACTATACCAATGTTTCTCATCCAGGATTCCTCCAGCATCTGTATGATGACATTCTTCCAGTTTACCACCACACTATTGTACTGTGAGCTGTGGTTTATTTATTGTAGGGATACCCTAAAGACCTAAAACAAAATCCTCAAAGGGTTCCTCCACGGAAAAAAAAGTCAAGAAAGCCCACGCTGTATAGTCCATAACTATAAAGAAACTCATCTTATTATAGCTATGGAATGCTGGGGCAGATGTGATGTTATAAACACCACACTAGTATGCTGCAAGGTTTTTGTTGGACATCTCTATTGTATGTACCTGCCAAAATTTAGCCTTGTGTTCTAACACTATATTCCAAATTCCTGCTCTTCTCATGCATTTGTAACAGGAAATGTTACTTTAAAAAATAAGATTATTATCTGTACCTGTCTAACCTACACAGATTGAGGAGGCACCTTGTAGGCATCATTCATCATACTATAACAACATGGCCACCAGTTGAGTTCTTACCCATCCTTGGCAGCTGTGGTTTTAAATCCGAGTTGGTTGCTTTACAGTTTGGGCTGCTCTGTGATTTATTAATGTTCTCCAAACTGGAAACGATAAGACTATCATGAGAGAACCTGGGTGATCCAGCAAACCTGGTCTTCGCAGCTAAAAGTGGGATGCCTACATCATGTCGTGTACCCTGATAAGTCCACACTATATTTTCCTGTTGGAGAAATGCTGTGAAATTTGTTTGTTTTTTTATTACTGAAGCAGACAAATCAATATGAAAAAACACTAAGACATCCTCTCTAGGACATTTGGTATATTTATTGGTATGTTAGATGGGATCGGACACAGATGTAGATGTATCCCCAGGCTTTCATATCAGGGATTCTTTTAAAAGTTTTTCCATGACCTAGATACGGCTTAATATCCGGTGATTTAGAAATGATTGCAATATATTGTAAGCTTTAAAGTAAACCTGTTCTGAGGAAAATATGCAGAAAATTGCTGATCCACCTTTTGTTCAGTGGATTTCCTATTTTCTGGCTTACTGACCTGAAACATGTATGCAGATCAAGTGTTCTGAATTCACTGGCAGCGTGCTTGTTCTGGGTTTGTGTCCCAAAACATATTGAAGCCAGAGATATATTCATTTTTAAAGGGCAGTATTGACAATCTAAACCCCACCAAACACTGGACTATTGTTTTCCGTTCTGAACCTTACACAGGTCACATAAATACATTCCATAAAGTGATGACATGGATTTTGTATATCAGCCATGCAGTCAGCATCTCTGCTTAGCAATGGCGGAGATCTGTATTTTTTTTAACATAAGAAAGGGAAAGTATGATTAAGATGCCAAACTAGGAGGAGGCAGCCTGCATGTTTATGAGAATATTAATGGCTGCACCATTCACAGACATAATTAAAAACAAAAGAACCAATTTTTTGGCATCTGAAGTTTAACCTGCTTTTATTTTGCATTCCCCAATTTCTTCCTTTCGCCTCCCCTCCACATTAAAAGTCTTAGGAAAAACATTTCAGTTAACATTACATACCTGATTATAGATTACCAAGTCTCTGCTATGAAGGCAGATGATGGCTGGCTGGAGGGCCAGCAGGGTGTATGGCTGTTTGAAACAGGAAGCAGTGGTAATACCCCTGAGGTAGTGATGATGAGGTCCCAGGACTGCAAGAACCTAAATCCAATGCATGAAAAGTCAGGTCAGAGACAACTGGGCAGGAAAGGTGATGCTGGATGTCTACAGATAAGGCAAGTATTATCTGATTTGCTGCAGCATCTAATGCACATTGTAATAAGCGGTGTTCAGTGAAATCACAGTAAGTAATTTCAGTACAGGAGAGGAGTTCAGAATTACATATCAACACACAATCATATAATTATTTACATTCATGATCAGACTTCATTCAGGTACCTTTGCCATTGTTAAATGCCTTCTCCTAAATGTTCGGCCTTTTTTGTCTTTTGAATATAAACCTAAATGTAAGTCTGATTATTAACTAGGTGATTTTTATTTTCACCTGCAGCTTTGCTGGGAGCTATTGGCTTTTGGCTGAGTAATGCGGCAGCAGACATATTCTACTTACTTGCTAGTGAGTCTGACACTGATAAAAGCCATGGATCTACAATCCCCATCTCTCTGACAAAAGCTTATGAAAGCAGGATTTATAATCGCAAGAATCCTCCAGTGGAAAGTTTAACTGTAGACACAACTTCATTCACTTTCAGTGATATCCCTACTGACTCAGAAGAAAGAACTCCAAATTCAACACAAATACTAACAGAGATCTATCCCGCTACAACAGAAAAGTCCAATTCTTCAACCGAGCATCTGGCCCCTGGATGGATCACTGTGAACATGACCACTGTACAAAGTCCCATCGATAACAGCACAGGAACTGGAGCAGATACAGCGACAATCACAACTTCAAATCACACACACTCCACTCCAATAACTTCCTTTACTGGAATGGGCTCAGTTACTCATGAAGTTACAACTGTTAAAATGGAGGCTGACAAATCTGTTTGTATTTCCACGTCTAGTCTGACTGATGCAGAGGTCTTTGCAATCGTCATTGGAGCCGTGTTCCTTACTATAGTACTGAGTAAGTATATATCTCTTTTAATTCAGATACAAATGCTACGGACACCAAATCTGGATGCTTTATTACTTGGCTAGGATGCCTCGCTCTCTGTAGCTCAGTCCCCCTGATCCCTACTTCCAGATTATCTGTTTTGTGTTTGTAAATTAGATTAAAAGCTTTATAAACTACAAAGTTACTTCTGAGTAGGGGAGCTGCTCAGAGATTTAGATGGCTTAATTATTTCTGTGTGGATTTTAAGGATGAATTGCTCCACAGTGCCTGCAGAGTTTAAAGAATGTTTGTTTTATCTGATTTAATGCTCATTCTGAATATGTAAAACTTATGTAAGTGGTGTGAAACATATGTAAGTACACTAAAACTGCATTTTTAGTAGATGATGAGCAGCCTCATTACCTGGCCAGGATCCTATACCTTTCTTGACAGTTACACATATCAGAATACCCCCATCATCCCCCTCCCAGGATTATACTCGGCGGTCTCTAATCCAGGGAGATATTGCTAACAAGACTTCACAGGTAATTGTTGAAATATTTTAGGTCTGGTCTGAGAGTCTCTCCACTTACTCCTATGGGGCATCCAAGTAAGCTCTTGTACTTGGAGTACAAAAGGGCCTGGCTGGATATATAGGTGGAGGATTGAATTCCTTGTTTATATTGGAAAAACCAACATCTTTTTAGTTGTGATGGCCTGTAGTGATTTTGTTGTGTTACATCACTTTTTAGAACTAAGCTCAATAGGGCAAACTCTTTACAGGCAGAAGAGGTGGTAAGTAGTGTTGTGCCTAGTGCTACCGTCAATGGAACCTTTTCCAATTAGGATCAGGGTCACAATAAAAACCTGACAGAAGTTTGTATAACTCTTCCAAAGCAAAACTTTGTTTTGGTTAAAGTTCCACTTTAACCCACACCAAAATATCTAGAACTTTACCAAATAGCATATAAATGGCTAACATGAACCGTAATAAAGATCTCTTGGCATTTCACTAGGTGCTATTTCAATGACAAGGTCAGAGGTATTTTCTCCAGGCACATCACAAGGGTAATATTGGAACTTGTGATTCAAATGGTTCATTAAGTCATAGGACACTTTATTTTACAAAATGATATTCTAAATATCCTTCAAACTTAAACAACCTGTACCCAACCTGTACACCCAAAGTAACACAGTTTTCTTAAGACATAGCCAAGCTTTTGTTAGATAGCCCTACCAGGTGCTCAATGGTGTGCAACAGAAAGATAATGAATGAATGTAACCTGCCCCTCAATAACCAATTATAACTCAGGGATATTTCCTGCCAAATGCAGACCCGATATTGTGCAATCAGAGCAAGAAAAAGAAAGCCCTTGTCCATGGTCAATGATAAGAATGTAATGTTTTATTAAACACACACTGGGAAAATTGACTTATGAAATATTCTGTTATAGGTGCTATTCTCTACCAGTTTGCAGTATTCCTGAGAAAGAAACAAACCACTGTGGACAGCTCTATATACATAATTGAAAATGAACATCAAAAGCATGATCTGGAAGCAAATGGATTACAAGTGGACACAAGGTTATAACAGATACATAATTTGTGGCATGAGTATAGCAATGAAAATAACCACTGAATGACTAGATGTCTGAAAGGAAGAAAACATAATACACAGCCAACTACATGTCTATTAAGGAGAGGCTCTCTGATTGGTTGCCAAGGGTTGATTTATCTTGCACATCATCGTCTCTCCTGCCACCGCCTTATTTGATATAAAAATTGAGCTAAATACCAACAGCAAACCAGCACAGTTTCTTGTTGAATTTAGTCTTTTCCAGGATACCCGGAAGGATTTCAGGATACCTGCTGCTGCCATCTGTTACGGGAAAAATGTTTTGTTAATGAATATTCTATATTATCTCCTATGGATGGGCAAACAATGTAACGTGTAATGTATACATTTTAAAGATTAAATGTATGTGTGTAATTCCAGTGTATATAGCACAAAATGTATGTAACTTTGTTTTGGCATAATAAAGTTTTGTATGAAACATCCTTTTTATATTACACAAGTAGAGATGTAGAGACAAATTTCCACTATACAGGAAAATAGCAATTCCGCTAAGGTCCTTTTAAAGTGTAACTGTACAATTGCCTATAATATTTTCATATTTACAGGGCATTATTAAACATTATAAGGTGCAGGGACTGTGAAACAATTCTTGCTCAACAAAGTTGTTTAAAGTGATCTGAATTATGATTTCCTTCAGAGTATATGCAGTTCATATACAGGTTGTTTTAAATTTCTTTTCCAGATGTTAAAACATGTAACAGATGGAATTCACAAAATTGATCATTTTTGATTTGCACGAAATTGAAAAGGGGCTCAGTTACTTCTAAAGTTACAACTACTAGAATGAAGGCACACAAATTTGTTTGTATTGCCACGTCTAGTCTCACAGACACGACACGTTAAGGATGAATTGTTCCACAGTATCAGCAGCTTCGCAGTTTGAAGGGGTTTTGTTTTTCTCTGAATTAATGTTTGTCAGGAATATACAGCCTGATCACAGTTCAACGTCAAAAACCTAAATAAGTACACCAAAAGCTGCATTATAAGTAGATGATGTGCAGCCAATTACCTGCGTTTCTCACATATCTAGGTGGTTCTGGCAGAAATATCTCTGCAATTTCAGTTCTCTAAACACCATCTGCTAACAGGAAAAGAAGGTCTCAAATTAGATTTGAATTTTTTATTTTATAGTTATGGTTAGAGACAGTCAGCATAATGGACAGACCAAAACTCCAGGAACTCTGAAATTGTCCTTTCTTACCTTTAAGGATTCTTTGGTCATTTTTTATACTAAAGCTCACTGATAGTTTCAAAAATTCGAAAAGGTTTTGTTCACCTTTAATTTAAATAAACAAGAAAAACTTTTTTTTTTTTTTAATTTCTACATGAAAGTAAGTATATATCAGAAAGTTAACATTCTGTGATGATGAGAAGGAGTTGTAAACTGCAATTCAAAATCTTGGAATATATGTCTCCTTTATGTAATGTACTCCCCTAATCATTTCAAAATTTAAGTAATGATCAGGGGAATTATGATAAAAATATACATTTTGTTTTGGTATCATTACATTGTTACCTCTATAAAGCGATGGTGTAATGTAGAGTGCAGTATCCAACAACAACAACCAATAAGATGTTACCATTCTTGAGTATAAGCAGCACCAACATCATTACTTACACTGCAGTCAGGTATTACACCTAAAAAAAGAATCATTACACTTAAACCCAGTAAGCAGAGTTCAGAAGACGAAACAGGAAAAAATAAAATAACAACATCAAATCTGTTTTTTTAGGACATGCTGAAATAAAATAGCTCATAATCCAACTTGCATTTTAGGTATAGAATTATTTTAGAACAATGTAACCTTGGGCTATGCCTATATTACAAGAAAAAAAACAAATCATGGAAGATAAAGCTTACAGGACAAAGACACGGGTAACTACTTGGCATTATCCAGTCTTATTAACAATGACAACATCTGATCATCAATAAATAGATTTCCAGAACATATATACATCTTTTTTCATTTTTACATGTTATACAATAAGGCTTTGTCATTGCACAATGGATGTGGTGAGGTGTAATCATAAGGCTTTGGCTAATAACAACAAAGTCACAACTTTGGCTAGAACACAACAAAACTAAGACAGCAGGATTATTACACTCCCACTGCATACAAAGCAAGGAACACAGAAGCAGTATCTTCTGAACAATCTAGCTTTAAACTACACATACTCCTGATATTCCTGCAGGAAAGAAATTATTCTACTCGCAGCATGGTTCAAGTTTTATCATCACTTCTTTAAATTAGGTACCTGCAATTAAAACAAAATATATAAATCTAAATTTCTAAAAATGTTTAACATAATGTTTGCTTTGCAAATCTGCAGCATACATTTAGGGAGATCACTATGCTGAGTTCTGAGCTACCTGTGTTATGGATATAATGGGTAGAGGTTGATATGGGGAGTTCAGGTGATGTGACTACACACAGGTTTTTGTGAGAGGAATTTTTCCAAGGATAAAATAAATCATATAGTACTACTACCTAATGTTACAGAAAGAGCTGCCAGTAACCTCAGTGTTCTCCCCAGACCCTTTTAGGTGGTTACTGATGAGTTGGGTCAACATTTCTGGGTTGAGCACTGAACCTACTTACTGTTACTGTAAACTGGGAATAAATGCTCCAGATTACCACAACAATCCCTTTCGTAGCTGGAAGTTATAGAGGACAGATTACTGATGTGGCTCTGTAAAGGCAAACAGGCAACATACCAAGCAGGAAGGGAAATGCCAAGACATCAGTGAGATTCTAGCCTAGATCTGTAGATTTTGCACTGCAACACAATCATGAATTATAAGGACCTAGTCTAACACTGGAACTCCTGAAATATTTGGAGTAAACCTACAGCTGCCCTGTATACACATTGTCTTGTGCCTGATCCGCAGGTACAGAATGCAATATATTGTGTACTTCAAAGAAGCAAGAAAATATCTGGAATAGTCCAATGTAACATCATAAGACCTTTTTCTGTAGTTGCTACATTTTCAATTGTTCTTATTAGGACATAATAGGTCAAAAGAAACACAGCACAACGCAAATGTCAAATAAAGCCTCCGAGTTGTCCATGTTTGCTGCTCAAACAACAAGGTACTGTATTCCAAGAATCGCAGGCAATGCCTTAAAATGTAAATAATGGGAAAACCCCCAGGAAGGAATCTCACTTGTTGCATGCACCTCCAATACGTAACATATTAAAAGGTGCAGAAGTGCATTTTTTTTTTCCAGGCTTCAACATCAGTCATTTTTTGTACCATTTTCTGTAGAACTCTACAAAGCAGCCTATTTATACCTATTTATACCTATCTATACCTACCCCTGCAAAGGCATCACATGACATTTCTGAAACTTTCAAAATATAGGTGAAAAACATGTTAGAAAAGAAATTAATGCAACTGGCACTGGTGTTTTGCTTTTAAAGTGAAGATTCTAATGGGATTATTTCTTACCACACACATTAGAACCTGACTGTGCAATTTAGATCTTCCAAAACTATGTCGTATATGGGAGTATGTGACTGGAAAAAATGTAATTTGATAGCTTTGGTTGGTCCACATATTACATAGAGTTAAATGAAAAGCTGCTTATACAAATACATATTTAGGATAAAATGTGGGGCACTTTATCCTTCTCCAAATACTCTGCAAGACACTGCTGGGACTAGCTCATGCATCAAAGATGTACCCTATGTTTGATGTGCACATACATAAGGAAAATACCCCTTGAGCATACAACTTTAAAAACAAGTCAGTAATAAACTCCCATATTTTCACCCTGACAGACACTGAGGGCAAAAATTGTCATTTATATGACATAAATTATTTCCTACATTCCCTTTACAGCTGCAACCATCTTTTAATGTGCACAGTTTAATACATTTTCCCTGGAAATCATCATCTAAAAGCTGACTATATAAAGTTCTAATAATACTCTTCCTCTCTCCCTCTCCTGACTGGCCAAAAAAGTAGTAGCAGCACATTCATGAGGTAATCCATGTGCTCAGTCACCCTGTAAAACATTCTGAGTTTTAGAATGATAGCACAGTGAAAAACTCAATAGGGGTCTGACTGTAAAGCCCTGTATAGAGCTGTTCCATGAACATTGTAGCTGGAAACGATTGTTACCATTTTCAGCGACTTATGAACGAATGAGTGCTGTATACACAGCATCACTCTGTTATATGGAAAGAGAAGAGAGGAGGACGAGCGAGTGGCAGCCTCCCCTCCATAGGCAGATTGATGAACATACACGTCAGATTTTCACCAGAGACCAGCAGAGCAGTTTGTCTTGGGAGCCGATTTGTGACATGTGTGCGTAGCTATAGTGCTTCACTTCCTTTCATTCTGGGTGCTTCTGTACTTGACACTCTAGAGACCTAATATAAATAGAAATTCAAGTACACATACTAGCTGTTTAAAAATAAACATTTTATCAAGAACACATAATCTGATTAAAGGGCATTTTGGAAACTAGCCTAGAGTTCTTGCATTAAAACCAGTGTCAGTTGCATGTAAATTGACACAGTATCATCTAACTTCAGGCAGAACAACTATCCAGTCTCTGTAAAACATTCAGGCCTATTACATTCAGGGAATTATCCATGGAAGATACATTACTTGTATCCACTAACTTTAGCAATCTGATGAGGTTACTGATGGAGCAGCAGCATTCAGTATAGCATGTGTAAACAGAGGGCCAATGTCTGCCATACTTGAAGGTAACAAACCACAACAATGATGCTATGTACTGCTCCCTCCACTGCTTTTTCCCGAGCTGCTGCTTTTTTGCATGCGGCTGGCACTTGGTTGGCGAGGCACTCTCTGACTTGATCCTTCTCTGCTGCTTCTTTCACTGTGTCCTTGACTTGTGTTTGGAGGATTCAGTTTGTTTTTTCCTGCAGATAAAAAAGTTGCTGTTTTAATTCAACCTCAAGACAAATGTACAGCAATATTTTACTTTTTGCTAAGGTCCCTTGTGTTGAGTATTTCTATGTGAAAGAACAAGAGCATTGTGCATTTGTAAAACTGGAAATTGTAATACATTGTTTTATGGGATGAGAAATCAGTGTTGACCCCTGGTATGGGCATGACATCTATACAGTTAGGCACCTATGGTCAAATAACATCATTTTTTTTAATTTGTGACATGAACAATAAAATGTAAGAATGCATTTAACCTAATTTATTATTTATTGTCCAAATTTAGCTAAGTGAATAAAGAAAAAAATGGCATTTTCTTAAGGCTGGATAACATGTCAGACAGACACTAGCTCTTTGATTAAGACCCTCCTAAGGGGTGACACACATCAATTATGGACTCAGCCAGGGAGTGGTATGTGATCATTTATTATACTGGCATGGTGTGCAGTGGCTTTAAAAATGAACTGTGTAACTGAGCATTATCTTCCCTTTTCTGTTCAAAATCAAAATTATTATTTGATATTATATGGCAAATGTATTCAATCCTGGACCAGAATCATTCCAAGTTTGCTGCATCACCCATGATAGACTATTTTCTCCAGTCTTTGGAGAGCTTTGATAAATCAGGCCCAAAAAATTAGCTTTCTAAACCACCCAGTTAGTATTCTTACATAAAAACAACATAAGGAACAAAGAAATTGTACATCCAGAATATTCACGCACTGTGTTCAGAACACTTATTGATTCTCAAACAATAATATTATTTGGTTTTCCTAATAAGGTTTTATTGTCTGCTGTAAAAATCCAAAAAGATTTAATCTGAGTTTACAGGGAAGAAATTTCCTACAGCCCCCAATAAAACCAGGAATTGGTAAGTGATGAAGATGCAATTCAAAACCTGCATTTTGTCAGAATGGCAGCTGTGATTTTTATTAGATTGTAGATTTGAAATAAAAAAATATTTAAAGATGCTCACTATACAATCATGTCAACTAAAAATGTTATAAGTATTGAATGCGTTACCTGTATTAGTTTTCCTGTCAACAAATGCACAAATGTATACTTGGGGTCACCAGGTATGTAAATGAACAATCTCCCCCCCAGACATCTGGAGATGTGTTGTCAAGGGACATTAGCAATACAAAGTGATCCGAGTCTTTTTGTTTACAGTAGCTTTTTAGCCAGCCTTACATAGGGCACAACACAGATCTACTTTGAAGCCAAGCAGCAAGCATTAGCCATCTCTACTTAGCGGTGCTCATATGCAAGCACTGCCACTAATGCCAGGAAAAGCACGCAAATGTGTATACATACAGGCGCATATCAGTGGCTGATGTACCAGTCACAACTAGCATGTAAATAAACCATTATACCGACATTAATATTATTACCAACATTTTTGTCCTACTCAAACTTGTACCAGGCAACAAGCAGCTTTACAGTCCACCCAAAAGTGTGACATCAGTTGTAGGTGGAATCCAAAAGGCTGAATTCGCTCAATAGATGATGTTAGCAATCAAAACTACTACCATAGTTCTTAGTTCATGGCTTTTTTTTATAGTTTTCTGTCTTGGTGCATTTTCATGTTCCCCACAGATTTAACAGGAATTCAGATTAATAAAAAAACATCACTATTGAATTATTTCTCATATATCATTGCGTTTCCCCACTGATCCTGGGTTGTTTCCTTACCTCATTAGCCATAGAATACAAAAAAAGTACTGCAATATGGAAAGGCAGAGGGAATGTCATGTGCTCCCTATACCCAGAAATACCAGGTATTACCCAGACGGTCTAGTGGCGGCACAGAGAAGCAGGGGAACAAGCAGTTATCCCAAAAAGTAAAGAGAACCTATTTTGCTGCCCAATATGAGTGAAGAACAAGTTTACTTGAGATGACAACTGAAGTCTCAGATTTGTCTTTTTCTAGTCTTGTACTGATATATGTAAATTGTAACAGAATTCTACCTGGAAATGTTATTCCTGCTCTCTTCCTTCACTGCTCCAACCTGGCACATATAATAACCTGGGACTCTTCATCACAAGCACTCTACTAAAGCTGCGTACACACTTCCAATTTTTGTCGTTGGAAAGGATCTTTCACGATCCTTTCCAACGACAAGGGAGTGCACGATGCATGAACGGTGCTGT
>NC_092863.1:59393355-59401880 GCF_032062135.1 Pyxicephalus adspersus | reverse complement strand
CTGTACACACGGCAGATTTTCGCCCGATAATTGGCCGATGCCGATTATCGGGCGATAAAAATCTGACGTGTGTACGTAGCTTTAGTCACTAGTAGAGCATAGGAAGAGTCAGGATATCTCTGACCAGATCTACTAAGATAAGGGATCATCTAAAGCATGTGTACACTCCACAACAAAGCATTGCAGGACAAAAAGACTTAAAACTATAGATGAATAATCTAAACCTGCACATTTATGGTTCCTGATGAACACCCAGCGGCCATAGTATTATCAAAAGAAAGCAACTGAAAGTCACCTACAATTGGGTGGTATTGGTGATGTAGATCCAAACTTTCATTAGTTTCCTCTGTCCAATATAGAATTAAATGTTTCCTGCAGCAAGCAGCAACATCTGCAGTGATCTTTGGAAAGTCCCAAAGATAAACACAAATCTGGTGGCCAAATCTCTAGAAAATACACTAAAAACTAAAATATTGGTTCTGGGTGGACTGAACTCAATTTTAATCTTTTTTCTTAATCATTCTGCCAAAATTAGTTTCAGCCTTCATTCTATTTCTGTGCTTTAGTTTTCAGTGATGAGCAGAAAAAGGAGTATGTAAATTGGAAGAATGAAAATAAAAGCCCTGTGCAAAAAAAAGGCCTTACAAACACACACAATGGGGTCTATTTATAAATTGGTAAATCAGACATTTACTGAAACATTCCCTGGTGGAGAATCAATGACTGTCATTGAAAAACATGGAAGATTCTCCAGCAGAGAATGTTTTAGTGAATGTCAGATTCTCTGCTTTATAAACAGACCCCAATGTGATATAGGTTTATCTATGGAAGGAAGCGAGATGTATGTGAACAAATTCAGAGAGTCAGTCTTCTGTTTGATCATTTCTGTCAAAGTCAAATCTTTGTTCCTGCTAATCATTATAAAATGAATAATCATTCTGTATTTAATTTTATTACAAAAATTATTTAATAACTTGTTGAAAAAGCTCCCTGTAGTTTTCAGTGATAACAAAATTTTAGAAGCGACCAGGGAAGTGGCTGAGCCATCTTTTAGTGATATCTCCAGGATCAAGGACTGGAACAGATACTGTGAAATCTGTAAATATATCTCAAATGATTCTATAAAATCTGAACATAAAAAACCATATGCCATAATAAGGACAATTTAGCGAAGCTTCTTTTGCTGCAATCAAATTACACTAGGAACATTCATGGTCCTCTAGTGATCTATCCACCTTCTATACCTGCTTGTAGCGGATATCATATCTACAGACAAAAAAAGGAACATTTTATTACTAATAATAAAAAAGGATTTATATAGTGCCAACATATTACACAGGGCTGTACATACTTGTTTTCTATTCTAGAAAAATTATGCCGCACAAAGAAATGTACAAATAAATGTGTTTTGCAACCACATAAACATTAAAGTGGCCCTGGCAACATAAAAAATTTGGCTGTCAAAAGATGCTACATCTGCATGTGGACATCATTTAGGTTGGATATGTCAGCAGGCAGAGATACTTTCTGTAGTGTTTTCAAACCTTACAGAAAAGGCGCGCTGTTTGCAATAGCTATGAAAGGAATGTGATAAGACAGCAGACTGCACAATGTAGGACAAGGCATGGAAGTTAGTAATGAGGAAAAGATCAGCTGCAGGGACCCTTCAGAGCAATATTGGAAATTTGTTCTATGTCCTCTGCTTTCTTTTTATGGGGTAAGTAAGTCCCCTGGGCTGGTGCACAAATAGTTACAAAAAATTGAATTGTTTCAATCTGAAAATTTTAAGCTCACATATTGGGCATAATTTAATAAAGCTCTCCAAGGCTGGAGAAGATACACTTTCATTGGTAAACCTGGGTGATCCAGCACTCCTTGAATGGATCTGGTCCAGGATTGAAAACATTTGCTAAAAAATAGCAAATTACGTTTAGGAAATCTATTCCAGGTTTGCTGGATCACCCAGGTTCACCAATGAAAGTGTATCTTCTCCAGCCTTAAGGAGCTTTAGTAAATGAGGCCCAATATGTAGGAAAACAGGGTCACTTTACGGTTTAGTTACACATTTTAATATATTTGTCAATTTGCTGCAACTGCCATTGTTTACAGAATTCCTAGTGTGATAGCAGGCTATGGGAGGCATTAATGAAAAATGGCACACAGAAAACTAGTATTGTCCATCAAATCAGCTGTTTTTTGTTGTTCTGTTGTTTAGAAAGTTAGCAGAGCTTAGTTACAGCACAAATAATGATAAAAAATGTAAATAAAGTATGAAAACGGTCTCTTTATGCTGTGTGCTAGTTTTCATTCATGCCACACTATGTCCCCTAGGAAGTAGAAACCAACAAGCCACCTGCAAATGGAGAAAACAGGCAGCATGAAAGCTGCAAGGAACCAGGGGGACCTTGAGAAAGAGGTGAACAAGCATCAACAGGGTTGTAGATCACAATCTTAGCGCCTTTAATTCTTGGAACTCGAAGGGCAGAAGAGGAAAAGCAGAGTGGTGCAGGAATTTTACTGCTCTTGACCAAGATGAATGGGAGCTCTAATTTAAAGAGACACGCATTAAAAAAGAAGCACAAGACTGGTTTGGGTACAGTAATGATTTACATTCCAGACAGGTCTGCACGGCATTTCCAATGGAAAGGCTGACACACAAAGGCAACAAAACAACACACATTGATCACATGCAATAGTTTAGGGTTATATTTTCTAAGGTTATTGCATGGTAAAAATAAATTGGTTTAGACATTCTAAACAGAAATTTGTATACTGAACATGCTGAATAAATATGGCAAGAGTTTAGGTAACTGAAGGTCTAATTCAATTTATCGGGCATGTTAAGATAGAAAAATAACTCCTAACACTGATCAATATCCAGGGTGATAGATTTAGTCATGTGATCAAGAAACAATTGTTTTACCATTCGATATGGGACAAAATATGTTAAAAGAGCAAGACCATATACATTCTTCTATATGAAAGTAACAGTCATGTAAAATTTCCAATGGAATCCCAATACCTGACCCAGCATGTAACTATATTGTGCTTTCATATGTACATTCTTTCAAAGGGTCTCTGATGCTGGAGCCGAAATATATATATATAAATTTATCTAGAGCAGCGTTTCTCAACCAGGGTTCTTCCAGAGTTTAGGTTTCCTTGAGAAATTAGCAGTTTGTGCTCCAATGATCTTTTTGGCTGTAAGGGTGACATTCTACTGGCCAGCATTGCAAGAGGTATTCCTCCTAACCACCATATTATTGTACAGTGAGCTGTGGCTATAGTAATTATAGCATGAGTTTTCTGGGGACCCAAAAAGTTGTTTCAATCATTGCCCTTTGATAAAAAGGTTGAAAAGGGCTGATTTAGAGCAGAATACACCATTTAACTCCTAAATTGCTTATAGCGACAGATTTATTTAAAAATAAGTCATTAAAATAATTTGCCTGCACACGCCTTTTGATATATGTCTTGGAGCTACCCTTTGCTTTAAATCCTGGGGTACTCTGCTAAAAAAATTCTTATCATTTTCTGGTTCATTGCATGGCAAGCCTCCCTACCGACACCTGAAGCCACCCATCATACTTGTAGGTCAACATGGAGGTGTATTGTTAAATATTGGAGCATTCCAACATTGTGTTTCAAGGCATCTACGCAATCTGCCATGCCACACCACTAAAGAATCAACTGACTACTAATGACAGCATTGTTTTATTACAGGGAAGCTGCAGCAAAATGTCTCCTGCTTGTTCTACCCTCACCCCCTCTACACAGAACAGACAGGCTGCTTAGTTGTACTGTTAGTCTGTTCAGTACTCCTTTTGTTTTGTTTTTTATTGATCCAGTGTCTGTACAAGACTGAAAAAGCATGAAAGAATAAGCAAGCGCATCTGGTCTGGAAACCTGCTTTTTGTATGTAAAGATTGTTTAGGATTTTTTTTTTTTTTTTTTTTTTTTGGTACTTTCAAGGGTCCTTTATTATCACTTGTATAGTGTACAAAAATTAGTGTAAACACCAAAAGTTATATAGCCTGAAGGTATTTTAACTGAACAAAGGGATTTTTGACTTCATTAATTAATAACAAAATAAAGAGCACAATAGGTTACAGAATGGCTAAAAATTAGGAGTATATTCTGAAATTTACAATATATTTATGTAATTATATATATATAGTAATAATATATTATACATTTCTCCTGTCCTCAGCCTGAATCAACAAGGCGAGGATGAAGTCCTATGCAAAAGCAGAGCAGGCAAATTTTGTGAGAAAATTACAAATGCTCACAATGATTTGCCTCCTCTGTATTCCAGGATTCTACCTGAAATGAAGGTGACGTCATACCAAGTGACCGCAGAAGACAATGTAGGGGTATAGCAGGTATAACTTAACCGTTTCCTTTACAGGTGTGCTTTTCACCTACACATGAATTACAAACAGGAAATGTAGTCAGGCAAGCGTAAGTGGGATTTTCATCTTACTGTTCATGAAGTTCCTACCAAGTATCAGCAGAACTTTCAAGAATGGGAATACAGCACATTATGAAATGCCACCTGACATTTTACATGTACTTTTGAGTCTGGCACCCAGGATTAGAAAAGGGCATGAATGGTAAGCTCCATCTGCGGGAGTATCCTTAAAGAATAAATGTAACATTTAGTGGGGGGAAAAAAAGGCAATTAGAAAAAACAAAGTTAAAAAAAAGGAGGTAAAATTTTCACACCTATTTTGCTGGTAATACCTAAACAGTGTACATTTACACATGAACACTTTTCAATGTCTTTTGTGAAAAACTGTTCCTACGAGACATAATCAAAGTTGTCTTTCCTACCTCTAGTTTCTGTATGTGTTGCCTGTATCGATGGAGAACTTGTCTCAGTAGACAAAGAATCTGTAAGTCTGTGTCCAGCGCACATTGATTTCAGCATTTGAAAAACAGCCAAAGGAGCCACATTCATCTTTAGTAAATCCACAAGAATTCTGTTAAATATGAAGAAAGAAGTAAACAATGACTAGAGAATGTACTGAAAAACAAAAGAAATATTCACAAACAGGATCTTCAAAGAAGAAAACATTATTATTATTTCAATGGATTTTTATTTAGGTAAGGTATAAAAGGTAAAAAAAAAAAATACATTATAAATATAAAAAACATAATATAACTACACATGCAATACAAAACTGTGTCTGTATGCAAAATATCTGTTTATGGGTGAAACAAAGAATGAACCAGGAAAGACGTGTTAAAGGGGGAGAGGATAATATGGGGGGGGGAGTCCACATTGGGGAGGGGGGCTCGGTACAGAGGAGCAGTGATGGATCCATGGATTCCAGGTGAGTTTGAATGCATGAGGAGTGACCTTGAGAGTGCATATAAGCTTGTCATTGATGTATGTGCATTTTTGTAAACATGTGCACAACAACATGTTCCCTTTTCAAATATCTTTGGGGCAGGCAATCATGTTCATGAATGTTTTCTCAAACGCTCGAAAGGGCATGCTCTGTACCAATGTATTTTAGTGCAGAGTGCTGTAGTGCCACTGAATAGGGAAAGCCCCCCTCCCCCCAACGTAGCCCCCCCCTCCCCTCAACGTCTTCCAGGGTCTGGGGATCCTAAACTCCTGGAATTTTCATGCACAGGTCTCTAAGCTAGTATAGATAGAACACATATTAATGACACGGGCCATGGAAGTGTAAGTAATCATAAATGTGGATTTAATGTCAAAGCTAAAATAGCGTTAAGTTCTTTTTAATGGCGTGTTTGTTTAAAAAATTCATGTAGTTTTCAATGCAGTTTCTAGAAAGCTGTGGGTATGTCCAAAAACAAGAAGGAAAAAAGCTGCAGCGTAAATACTGCTTAACTGCAACTCGAAGAACCACTTTGTTTTGATTCCAGAAAGCTTAAACCAAACTAACGAAACAAAAAATCCATGTCCAGGAGTTACATTATCTCGGCTGTGACTGGCTGTAAGGGGGAAAAGACAACCAAGAGCTAAGGCTTTTTTTTTTGCATTGCTCTTTTGCCAAAAAAACTAAAGAACAGAACTACTCACTATAAATAAAAAATTAGGACCAGGCAGGTCCATTATTGCAGAATGGAAAGGTAAACTCCCTACTGCAATAAAATACCTTCACAATGCCTTAAATACACATAATTCTCCTATTTCCATCACAGGCAGTGCCATCTTTCTTCTCCATTTCCTGCAGCAAGGGAATATTTCTGCAATAAGCCTACCCGATCACATTTTTTTTTTTTGTTAACAATACTGCCTTATTAGAATTTCCCCAACATGAAACAAACCCCATGAAACTGTATAGAACATGAAAATCTTTTGTTCCACCCTTCCAGCCATTCATGTCCCTGACATGTCAGGTTTATGACCAAAGAACTGAATGCTCTATAGATTCCAGCAATACATTTACTTTCCTTACAATTCAATTTGTGTTGCAAGGAAATCTACACAAGGAGCTTTTCATTTTTTTTTGGTGTGTTCAATCAATGAAAGTGTTTGGTGCAGTTGATAAACTTAAAAAATACAATTTGATCCCGTTGCGAGAGTCTACCTTTGGGGCAGGGTCCTCCCCGTCTGTCTGTCATTTGCAACACATATTTAATGTACAGCCCTGCATAATATGTAGGCATTAAATAAATCCTGTTTATTATTAATAATAATAATAATAATATTTGGCATTCTGTGTATAGTGTGCTCAGATCCAAGTAAAGGTAGTCCCCAAGTTAAGGACATCCGACATACAGACAACTACTAGATATGAACGGGGCTTCCCTGCTTGCTTGTGTGCAGGACGGAGACTTGATGGGGGGGGGAAGGAGCGGTTTGCATGACTTGCAGAAGAAATCTTTTGCTAAACACAGCTGAGATTGTGGGTGATCTTAGGAGCTGAGCTGATCTGTAACATCTTGTAAAGCTCCGTACACACGTCCAATGGTTCTCGCCCAATAATCGGCTCAGAGCCAATAACGGACAAGAATCTGGCGTGTGTACAGTGCCCATCCTCCGATCGACTGTCGTGGCGGATCCACCACGGATGATGGACGACGAACGATACTAATGCAAGGGAAGGGGGAGAGTGCGCAGCAGGGAGCCGCTCTGTTGCTCCTCCCCCACCCCTCCCCATAGAGTAGAATGGTGCTGTATGTACAGCATTCGTTCATGCATCGTTCAGTCCTTAGTCGTTAAAAAGGATTGTGAAAGATCCTTCCCAACAACAATAATTGCACGTGTGTATGTGGCTTTACTCTTTAATGACCAAGACAAACTCTGCAGCTATTTCTTTTTTTCATATCATAGCACAGCTTGCTCCAGAAGTTAATGAATGTCTAGGCTACATAAAGTTTTTTTTTGTGCTTTGTTTGTGATTAGCTTACAGTGAGGATTTTATATAGTAACTGACACCATGCCGCCTTTTACAAACATCTGTCCTAACTGCATTTATTAAAATAATGTACCTGTTCCGACTTACATACAAATTCAACTTAGGAACAAACCTACAGTTCCTATCTCGTATGTAACCCAGGGACTACCTGTATTATTTTGAACCATGCTACATGGTATAGACTGAAAAGAGTAGGGTTACATTGTTCTTTTCTGTTGTCCTGATACAGAAGGGTGAGGCTTTGTTCAGCCTGGCAGCAAGGTTGTGAAGTGTGGGGATGCTATATACAGCTTCTATCTAATCTAAGAGAATGAATGGGGTGGCAGTGAGCAGTGCCGTACGCTGGATGATGGTTCTGTAAGACCCAGCACTGCGGTGCAAGTAATTCTGGCAAGGTGCCCACCACTGGGACTCGCCTAAACCCACCCTATGTGTTGTCACCCTAGAGAGGCAATATGGGTGTTGTCATTCCAGGACAGGAAGTGTGTTAATGGCAGAATCACCAGAAGAAGAAAAAAGGAACGCAGCCTCTACAACTATTTACAAAAATACAATTAATAGGGGGGGGGGAGGCTGAATAACTAATAATAATATAAAAAGACAAGTTGAACTATCTGTAAATAAAGCTGGGAGGGGGATGCTTAAATAGCACCGTGTTTTATATATAGCATGGAAAACTAACACGTCACCACAGTAATAATATCCATAGTCAGTGTAGCAGAGGCCTCCACTTACTTGAAAACCTCCTGGTCCATGACTATCCCGGCCGCCTGCGCCAGCTCATACAGCTCAGCCTCCTCTGCGGTCAGCACCTTCTTCTTCTTCGTGACGAATTTCTGGACGGAACCGCTCACCGTCGCTTCCTGAGGGGCGGCCATGTCAGGAGGGCGATATGCGGCTCACACACTATACAGCCGCCCGGTATTGCTCGGTACACACTGCTCTCTGCCCGTCAATCTAGCTTTCCCGCCCAAGGCCGCCGTCATACGATGACTTTCATGTTGCCTAGCAACTCAGAGCCAACACAACATTATATTGTGTGCAAGACTCGCCAGAAATAAGAACTCGAGCAGAAAGGTTCCGAGCTTCTATGTAGTCACAGTTATTAGGAGCTGTCCAATGCTGAAT
>NC_092863.1:59391095-59392843 GCF_032062135.1 Pyxicephalus adspersus | reverse complement strand
ATTTTTAGTATTCTCCTGGACCTGACAGTCCCTTCAACATATGAAAAATGTGAACAACCCTTATCAGGATGAAATATTTTAAAAACAAATGTGAACATTATTTCAACCACCACAGAGACAAAAATAATTTGCACTTACCGGATCACTTCAATCTAGTTTTACCTAATGGTCAGGAAATGTTTTAGATGGTTATTATCAATCCATCATTTTGCATATTACTGTGGCTGATTCTTCTGACTCCTCTTCCAATGCCTAATGTTGTTTAAAGTAAAAACCATAAACTATGCGATAATTTGAAAAAGCTGATAATAGTGTAAGTATTTCTTTATTAAAGAGTGTACTGACATGACACTAATAGACTGTTTCATCCTAGAAAAATAGATGTCATCTGTCATCATCCAGTTCTACATGGACCAAAGCCTTGGTATAATAAAATAAGGTGTTGCTCATGACAACCAATTTCATTTCACATGGCATACAAGAAATGCAATCTAGAAAATTAACATAAATGTATAGCCAAATAGTTTTTTTATCAGTCCTACTTGGTGGATTAACCCTATTTGTTCAAATGACCATTGCAACAAACAAAGAATTATAATTATAACAGTATTTATATAGTGCTAACATGTTACACAGCACTGTACATTAAATAGAGGTTGCAAATAACAGACAGACACAGACTGACACAGGAGGCCCAAAAGAGCTTACAATCTAAGAGAATATGATGAAAATCCAAAATGTTATTATTATCATCAGAACATAAGGTGAGGGCACATTTCCCAACAGGCACACCTGTTTTGGGGACAATGGTCTAAGAGGATAATAGTATTGCATGTTTTTCCTATATTTTTTAGGACTTTCATATGTGTATTCAGTATATGGGAACTGTAGTCCAAACAGTACCCAATATTTGTCATAATAACATGAAAGCATCTGATATGTGAAATCATGCAATTTCACAAAATTCTGAACTAAATTTTCAACTGAATGTTTATGCCAATAGCACAAATCCCAGTACTGCTGTTTGTAGGAAATAGGTAAATAATGAAAATGTCAATTTTTGGTTTCTACAATACAAATTTTTGTTTTATTTGATGAAAACACAAACATAGGAAGTATAATAGTATAATGTTTAACACCAGATATTAAAACATACAAAAACAGCAAACGTGGCTATGTATAAAAATGGTGTAATGAAACATATTTGTACTGTGGGATATAAAAAATACTTCACAAATGTTATGATTTATTAGTCTGGGTAAATTATGAGGCTAAATACAAAGTCCTAAGATAACAATCTGACTCCAGAAAATTGATAGAGTTAGTTACTATAGATTTCTCTATAGTGAACATGTGTATTGCTTTTAGATTAAATAGGTCCCTTGGTATAAAGAATATCCTTAAGATTAATATATATATATATATATATATATATAATGTGTAGAAGAAAAACAGCCAAGTGACTGGTAATTCCATGCATGTTAAAAGTAATAGAGAAGGATGGAGCCATTGTGTGTTGGCCATGTATTCATGGCATTACAGACCAAGACTAAATAAAAAATAATTTGTGGCTCCACACATATTCTTCTGTGCTGTTCTTCTGTATTTTCTGTGCTGTTTAAACCCCAAACACAGGGTTGTAATTACATCTACATCTTGGTCCAACTATAATGGGTCAGATCATTACAACAGTAAACTAAAATGGCTTAGGGTCACTGGCCCTGATTTATTAAAGCTCTCCAAGGCTG
>NC_092863.1:59388299-59390348 GCF_032062135.1 Pyxicephalus adspersus | reverse complement strand
TCAATGCAAGCAATACAGCTGGGTCAGCAACCCACCCCCAGTCTGCTTTTTGGACAATGATTGAAACGTGATTGTGATAAAGGGCCTCTTCTGTTTTAACTTAAGCAATAGGTTTCCAGTGTTGAGAACACTGTGCATGGTTAGTTTGCAATTTCACTTTTTTTAGTATGGACCAGATCGTTTACTTGCACTGAGAAAGTGATTGAGAAATGACTCAATCAAAAGGCTACGTACACACGTCAGATGCTTCTCGTCCGAGATGAGCAATCTGACATGTGCCGACGTCGTTCATGGATCCATCCTGGCGGATCCATGAACGATGGAAGATGAGCGGCCCCAATGGAAATGAATGGAGGAGAGCGCAGCTTGCTCATTCTCCCCCTTCATAGAACAGAATGGTACTGTGTGCACAGATTTCATGCATTCATCTGTTGGTGAAAGTATCGTTTTCATCTTATCGCGAAAGATTGTTTCCAACGATAAAATTCTAATGTGTGTACACAGCCTAAATCCTGGTGCTTGTGCAGTGCTTGGATGTGTTCACAAATGTATGACATAGATTAGCTCCCTGCTGCAACTTCTCACCTATGTTATTCCAAAGTACAAAGTTACTTTGTTGCAGTCTGATAGCTGGGAGAGAACAAACTGAGGAAATGCTCCCTCCTACCTGCAGCAGACTGATTAGAACATATCAGCCTAGGCAAAGTCAGTTGTCTGGAGCTCAGGAACTGTTAAAAAGTTTTTTGTAAACATTACTACCTGTCAAAATGTATTCATGTAAACTCATAATGTTACTAAAAAGTCCACTTTAAATGTACATTAATATACTACAAATCAGTATGTAATTGAACATTTGTCCCCTTCCATTAATATATATTTGATGACACAGACTCTTCTATCTAATTGTAATATGTGCTAACCAGAAAAAAAGCAGCTGTGGCTTCCATCTCTTGAAAGCCTATGAAGTGGCAGGCAAATGTATAGATAATAGAAAAACATATGTTGCAGGTTACAGAGGATTCCAGGAGGGGAAGTCCTGTGTTGTGTTTTTACTCTTGATTGGGGGCTTGCCTTCAGAACATTCCAAACTACTTTCTCAAACCTCCTTGAACCTGAGATAAGGAGCGTTCCATAATTATGGGTCTCTGTAGGAAAAACAAAGAAATAAAAATAACATTTTTTCTGATACAATATAATCCTATGTTTTGTACTATATCAGGGAGAATATACATTCTAGCAATAGAAGGAAAAAATATAAAGTAACAGTAAAACTAAGCATGCCACCAAAAGAAGAAGTAACATACAACATTTACATGTACTGTACATTTACATGATGTCCAGCAAAAGGACAGCTTAACCCCTGTGTAGACCAGTGTTTCTCAACCATGGTTCCTCCAGAGGTTGCTAGGGGTTCCTGGCACCTCTCAGAATATAGCAAATATAGCAGGGGCTCCCTGAACATCTTAGTTATTTCAAGGATTCAAGCAGTAAGCAGATTCTGCTTAGATAATAAAATACAGCTCCCATAACTATACACACAAACACACATTTACCATACACTAATCATTTTGTTTGTTACATCACAAAATTTTAAAAAAGACAGACAAAAAGGATTTTCTTTTACTAACAGCTTGGCAAAGAAGTTCTTTAATAAAACCAGTTAACTACTCACCTTCTCTCTGTAGGAGGGTCCCAGGTCACTCCTTAGCATAGTCAGATCCTCCATGCTTCCTCCATGATATGGTCTGTTATCTGCCCGCAGTTCTCTAACTCTTCCCTGCAGATTTCTCAGAATTTTTAAAGCACTGAAATCATGCTGAGATGTGTTTCCATTGAGGGATGACGTAGAAGCAGAGCGCAGATGTGAGTTCTCCTTTCTTTCCTGTTGTAATACAAATATTAACAAAATTACTCTTACCTGCTTTGTGCAACATCAACCTATTTTTTATACACTTATTGTATTTTTTAAATATGTATATATATATATATATATATATATATATATATATATACACATATATATAAACACACAATACGCCCATCCCATAT
>NC_092863.1:59387092-59388052 GCF_032062135.1 Pyxicephalus adspersus | reverse complement strand
TTCCATGCATTATCAACTAGAATGATGTTAGATGTATTTAGTTGTACTGTACTGTACACTATTGTTAAGTAGAATTTACGAAGAGCCAGTTTTCATACCATGCTTAACAACCCAGACATAATAGTCACGTGTTTGTTTCATAGCCTCTACATAAGTATAGCACGTTTATTACAAGGTAATCCATTTTATAGATCCCAAAGCTAGGAACAGTGTTTTACTATACATTAAAATAAAGATATCACTTACCCAACATTTATAAGTGGCCAAGACACAACTAGTTTGAGAGTTACTATCCTTGTTAAAAAAATCAATAATAGATTACACAAAATTCCAGATTACACTAATCTAGGTTCATGTATTCTCTAACACACACAGAAAATTCTATAGCCAAACAAAGCCAAAAAACAAATGTCCAGGTTTAAAAAGAGAAGGTTGAGATTTAAAAGAAGAAAAATTGTGAATCCTCTCACTTTCAAAACCAATTGCCACTAGAACAAATAGAGGTGGCAACTCTTCCTGGTTAGACATGACATCATAACTTTGTACTGAGGGTTATAATGCTTAAGGAAACTTGTACCAAGGGGTGAGGTGATTTGTGCTAGTATGAGAGATTTTGGGGGGTAGGGTGAAAATATGTTTAGGGATGGAGTTTGTACTCTGAGGTTCCATTTTTTGGGGGAATGAGGGTAGAAAGGTTACTAAGGGGTGAAGGTGTGGGGAGTTGCATCATTTACTTCTGACCACTGCACTCTGTAAGTTACACACCTTTGCACATTGCTCTTCCCTGAGACGTGAGACGCATTACATGCGTTACAAGCACAGCATAAAGAATGCAATCCTTTGGATACATGTGAGACTGCCAGAATGACTACAATGAACTCCTTCTAACTGGGAGTTCTGCTTTTTTCTCAAAGGACTCTGCAGCTTCATTTTCTAATATATTTTATCTTCAGTTTTTTT
>NC_092863.1:59354735-59386525 GCF_032062135.1 Pyxicephalus adspersus | reverse complement strand
TTTTGGATATAATCATCCCATTATCAGATATTTTCATCCAATATTCATTACTGTCAATCTTCTGTAATGCTTCCTTTCAGCCTCATGGAAATGAATTGTGTTAGTGAAACCAATATGGAGCTGTATGATGATGTGAGTATGACAAGAGTGTTATTTATGGAAACACTTAAACTGTTACGCGTACATCAAAATACAAGGAAACAGTAACTTAACAAAGCCCCATTCCTCCAAGGTAACAGTACTAGGTAAAATTAAAGTGAAGTTAAAAAGAAATTTATCTTATACCCTGGCTTTAGTCAGCACTGATTTCACTCAACGATTACTGTTGGTTCTTAAAAAAACTTTAGGATTCCAAAAACTATGAGAATGAGCTCATGCACTGTGCACCACTGCTCTGATACAACCATCACATACAAAATGACAGAATATTGTATATGTGTGTGCCATTGAGACTTCAATTGTTGGATTACTGATTTTTGGTTTCCTACCGAGCACTTTTCCATGATACTAAATAGTGGTTCCTTGTATTTTAATGGAAGGTCTGCTTTTAAAAGCTCAAAAACATTTGTGTGGACACAGAGTATGTATGTAAATAACTAATATCTACTGTTTCAGCTACAGTACTTCACATGTTACCTTTCTCTTAAAAAGTCCACTTTGCATCTGTAGGAAAAAAGAGCTACTGAAACACAAAATTCCACATACTGGCAGCAAAAAATGAGAAGGAAAAGAAGAATAATTAGAAATACTTGTGAATGGTACTAATATATTTTACACTTCCTTGGTTATGATTAGCTGTGATTTTTTAAAACATAATCAAGGCAAATAATAATCACTCTTACATTTTTGTTAATTTTTCTCAGGGTAACACTACATGTCCTATTTTTAACAACTGGTGGTGAAAATTTAAGTAAGTCTTGTGATAAATGTGCAGTACCAAATAATAGTGAGCACTCACAAAGAAACGAGAAGGATTTCTCCCCACATGTATGTAAATATTACTGAAGGAGGAAATATTTACTTTAGGTTTAGGAGGTCTTAGATCCAGTCTAGAGCATCTAGATCTTTGATTGGATCATGTCTGCCAGTCCAATGCTATAAGTCCTGTGAATGCCTATTGACCAGCTACACTAAAGGTCCTGAAGACAAACAATGAACACTTCAGTAGCATGCAAAGATTATTTCAATACCTGTCAAAATGCATCTTGTATTTACCGACTTACTTTTCAAGTTCAGCATTAAGCTCCTCTTCAAATTTCTTGGCAAGCTTTGTAGCAGTTTCATCTTTCCACTTGGCCATGTTCCTCTGAATGGCTCGCAGTTCATTATCCTTCTCCCGCAGCTGATGTTTCAAAGATTGGTTCTCAGCTCCACCCGACTCCCGGAGCTGATCTCTCTGTAGATTGGTGATTTCCTCGATGTGTTCCTAAGATACATGGGTTAGCACATAATATTAGGGGTAAGAAATGAAAAATAAAGGCAATGACAGAATGCTGGCATGTCCTTCGTTTCATCTACAAAAGTAATTTCAAGAAAAGTAACCAAATGGTGTCTCCAAATACATTCCAAATTCTGTAATGGGTTCAGACACTCCGTGTCACAAAACATACTGACAAGTAATACTCTTTTGTATAATAACTGCTTATACAATAATTGATTTATAACTGGATGAAAGACCGATGGAATAAAAAGAAGTATAAATTTGCATATTATTATTGTTTATTTTAAGGCTGTCAAAAGAGGGAGCTGATGTGACCTGCTTGGCAAAAACATTGCATTCAGTCCAATTCTTTACGAAATCTCTGCAGTTGCACATGAAGCTCTGTTCAGAAAGAGTTAATTGAAAAATCTTTACTGTTGTACTTAACGTAGTATGATGTAGGCTTATTATTGTGGAAAACACTTTGGTAAAATCTCTTTGAACTCTTGAACAGGCAACTCTTTTATATTTACGTTTTTCACTAATCACCTGTATTAGTCTTTCTTTCATCAGTTCCAGTGCTTTTTCCTTTTCTAATTGAAGCTGTTCTTTTAGCTGCTGCAGCTCCCGTTCCTATTAAAACATATTGAAAAGATTAAAAGAAAATATGTGTTTTGTTTAAACCTGTATTGATCACTTTGTAAACAAACACCCCATTGCTATACCAGATTGCTGTTTTATGTATTTATATAATATTATAGTGATTTTTATTTATCATTATGTACAGTGCTTTGGAAGATGTTGATGAAAGTTTAAACTTTCTATATACTTTTTATACTAACCCCACTTAATATGATTCATTATTTAGGTTGTTCCTTCACATAAAAAGTGGTAATACTACTGGACCAAAGATCTTCATTGGGCTGTATACCCAATGAATATATAAGCTCCAGTTCCAGGATCGGGTTCCCCTTTTCCTACTCTTTGAGCCAACCATCAAAGGTTAACTATTCTGTATCATGCAAAGTGTATATATATATATTTTTAGACATGATTGAATAAAAAAATATATATATATTTTCACCTTTAGTTTCTCTTCATAAATTTTCAGAAAGGGCCTCCTATGTACTATATGTGATATAAACAAAAGTGGTCTCTTTTCTTTTGTGGGAATTTTGTGGGTATATATATATATTTATATATATATATATATATATATATATATATAAATATCAGGGAATATCAGATACACTTGACATATATTACATAAAAAAGGTAAATATACATAATCACTATTCTGCCCTGTTTCACTTACCTTCTCTCTTTGCACATGAATGACAGTGCGCTTTTGTGCCTCAACTTCCTGTTGTAATTCATGAATGAACTGGTTGGTTTCCTCACCTACACCATGCAGCATCTGCATTGCTTGGTTGGTAGACAGGCGGGTTGGACTTCTGTAAGATTTTATTTGTTGTTAGTGTGTGAATCATTACATTTTTATGTCACTAATTTATGAAATGCTACTTACCCGTGTCTGCTGCGTGATGGGCTCTGCATTTTAGACATTGCTGGGGCAGACTGGATACGCTCACATACAGCATTGATCTCTCTGGCCAAGGCTCTCTCAGATCGCTCAGCTTGGGCCAGAGCCTCTCTCTCTCTAAAAACTGATTCGTTTTTTTCTGCTCTCAGTACATGTTGCTCTTCTTCCATTTCCTGTAATCTGTGTTTCAGACGTTCTATGTCTCTCTCCTTTTCCTAAACAACAGAGCACGATTGTACACATATTGCTTTCTTTATATCAGTTCTACAATTTTCACATTTTTTAATTTTTAGTATAAAGAATCCCTAAATAGCTAAAAAGACATATAAGGACATCTGTGCACACCCACATTTATGCCATGATGCCAGCCCTGTAAAAGGCCATAGAGCTCAACTTAAACACTGAATTTCCCATCCCAAAGTGTCATTAACCTGCAAGGAAATTGGGATTATTCAGAATGTGACATAAACTTTTGTTTTTACTTCCTTCCAGGAAAAATACAGCCAATTTACCTAGATGTATGTAAGGTTGGCATTTTGCTTATATTCTATTTATTCCTAATAAGGAATTAACATATAATAAAGAAATGGGAGCTTACAAACGTTATGACCAATTCTTGGAAAAAATTCTCAACGTAAAGATCCAAACTCACACCCCTCACATTAGGAATTTATTTTGCACATCAAGCACTCTGTAAGCACTGTGTAAAGGCTTCTGGTGGCTTTAACGATTTCTGGCTACAAAGAAAGACATTCTAAACAGAGCATGAAAATGCAGCCACAGGAATTAAGGATATGCAGTTCCCTGCAGAAGATACAAGGTATTTATAGGGACTTACTGAACAATTTAAAAAAAATTGATCAAAATTCCTTTTTTTTTTTTTTTTTTTTTTTTTTTTTTTACCTTAGTGACACTTTATGTAATATAAACGAAAGAATCTCCCAATTACAATTTTACCAGACATACTTGTGTTAGGTCCTGTTCGAGCCTCCTCAGCTCCTCTTGTTTTTCCTCCCTCAGTACCGCTCGTAGTTCATCCAGAGCTTCTTGCTTCTCACGCTGTAGAGCACGCTGGTGAATCTCATGCTCCTGGATTATCTGGTGATTAAATCAGGCAAATATTCAGTACATATACAAAGGAAGCTATAGGTGTCTACATGCATTTCTAAAGGACTATACATCAACAAAGAATTTAAAACTCATTATGCAAGAAAATTAACCTTCCTAGCGGTTCATTTCTTTCCCGTTTTATATATCTAAAAGCGGTGCATTGTTTTTCATGAAAATTTATTTTACAGTATAATATAATAGTATAAGTATAATAAAGTTTGAAACACAAAATCATTTAAAAACAATAAATTGAATAAATTAAAAAAACCTATATATATTTAAAAAAAATTTTTTTTTAAATGTAAAAAAAAATACACAATATACTCATACTAATATATATACTGTAAAATAAATGTTCTTGTGACAGTGTACTGCTTTTACACATAAAAATCCAATGTATTCCATTCAATATAGTTATTTTGTATTGAATGCAATACAAATGGATTTTGAATTTCCCGCCCTGTCCGGCCGGGACGTACACACACACCTTGAACTCCCCCGGTGACTCATCGGATGCAGAAGCAGGAAGAAGAAATAAGACGGTGATTGCGGCGCTGGACGGCGCGGGACCCTGGCAGGTCAGGTAAGCGCTGTATTTACTAACCTTCCATAGGTGTTCCAACCCTGAGTGTGACTTGGGGTTACCACTTTTAGCAACTTTTTTCTACCCTAAGTCACACTCGGGGTTACCGCTAGGGAGGTTAAAGGCGAAAGATGACAGCATTTATACAAGTTTTAGACATTTAGACCAAACCAGATGATTGCTGGTGGAAATCCGCAGCACATTTTTTTTGTATACATCTAGTCAATAATTAATTAATTAATGCATATGGCACCAATGTGGCATTTCAAGGGCATGTTAAAATATGACTTTACTTGTTAAAATGTGTGTTTACAAGGAGATGTGGGCTGCCATTGGAAAATTTTAGGAAATGGTAAATCCAATCTGGAAGTATCTGGAAAGGGTAAAGCTGGAGTATTTTTATATGTAAACGTTATAACTTGTTAGGTATATGGTTAAAAGTGCATGGACAGCGATACTCTTTTCAGGTAGAACCTCTGGATTTTTTAAAGTTTTTTAAAAAAATGTATTACTGTCTAGTGAAAAAGTCACTAGGGTAAGTGAATGAAAATTCTTCTAATAGATAACAGAAAAACAGTTAATACATGTTTTAAAATGGTTTTTGAAATGAGCTGGCTGGAGATAAATTGTAAAGCTAATTTCAGGACAAACATCACCTCCCTTACAATCTCCTGACTGATCACAGGCATAAAAAGAAAAAAGGACCCCAAAGTGGCAACTACAGGGCACCTCATCTGCAACATTGGATTAGAGGTTTCCCCTATTTTTAAATAGCACTGGTGATAGAACTGAATGGTGGCTTTGGAGTATATCGTGCACAGGATGTACAAATAAAACCTACATGATGTCTTACGGGGTAGTGGGAGTTAGGGGGTTTAATATTAGTTCTTCTATGATCACCCGAGACCTGTATTAACCTAGTATCTTACATTTTGCAGATCAGCAATTTTCTTCTCGAGCGCCATTGATGTCCTGCGCTCTCTTTCCAAAGCCTCTCTAAGATCTGCAAGGTCTCGTAGCTTCTCCTCTTCCAGTGTGTGTCTCTGTATCTGCAGTGCATCTCTCTTTTCATTCTCCCATTTCTTCTGCTCCCGCAGCAGTGTATTGTGCACCTGTTTGGTGAGAAACAGAAAGGCAAAACCAACACTTACACATAATGTTGTTGTGGTAACGATAAGGTGGTAAAATGTAGAAACATCTCTTACCAACTCCCTTGCTTCTTGTTTTATTTCTACAGCTAACTTTTTCATGCTTTCCTTCTGTGACCTGAGAGTATCCTTCAGCTTTGTAATTTCTTTATCTTTCATCTGAAATATAGAAATGTATGTTCTAAGAGCCCAGCAAGAAAGGTACTAAACTATGACTCTCAAAGTTAACTATACATATTGAAGATCTGATCTTTCACTTCATTAACACTTACAAGTGTTATCCCTCCCTATGCCTGTAACGGGACAGTGAAATAAAAAGCAGCAAACTGGTAAGCCCATCTCTCTGTCAGTCTACTTTTCTCTCCTATTAGCATGTTTCTTGTAAGCATTGAAGAAGAGAGTGGCCCTTGTATTGCCTCTAATTGCCCTAGTCTCATTTCTTTTGTACAGTAACTGCAAAAGGCCTAAATCAAATCAAAGTCATGAATTTACCCTGCTTGCAAAAACATTAATTTTGTACATATGTGATGCATTTATGGATACAGTGCTGCATTGTTCGCATAATCTTTATATGCCTTAACTATTGTTATACAAATTCAATTATAATCTAACACAGTAACTAAAATCACATAAAAGGTTTTTCAATATGCACCTTTAATTGAAATAATACCTGGTGCTTCTGAAATAAAGATCCTTGTTTAGGAATACCCTATAATAGGATGACAATTGTCCCCCAATTGTGCTCCTGTGTTGTCACTCTTTCATGTGTCCTTTTTTGTAATTACAAGTGGGCGGCCTGACATCCACTGAGCAGTCATAGACTGTTGCCATCTCTATAAATGGACAATGTTTTAGAAGCCACAACCCAGAATGCAGCAGACAGAAGAAACATTTGTTGGGTTGTGTAAAATTGAAACCCAGTGACAATGTTGATAATTCGTTTATGGTTTGTTCTCTTTGGACCTATGGGGGCAGGATCTTTCAGCATTCATTTAATGAGTATATTTCATTCCTGCTGATGGAATAGGAGGTCAGAGGTGATATAGATACAAAGCATGTTCTAGTCATGCACCATAGCACAATTTGTTTCACATCTGTGTATTACCTCCAGAGAATTTACTACTTTATCCATTTCCTTTTTCAGGGATTCTGCCTGATCCTGAAGAGCTTTTGCTTTGACTTGCTCCATACCTTCTGCAAACTGAAATTGGATAATACAGTAGAACAGGGGTCAAAATCACAATATATCTACAATAGATTGAACAAATCTTGTGTGCTACCTTACCAAAAAGGCTTTTCATTCAGATCAGCACATGATCAATTATGTTTTAAAAGATGAAACTATTGTGTTTAGGAAGTATCATTACCAGGCACCTGGTAAAGAAATAACTCCAGGAAGCTGCTACCGTGTTTCCCCGAAAATTAGACCTACCCAAAAAAACCCTAGCATGCTAATCATGCAAGGGGGAAATGTAAGCACTACCTCGAAAATAAGCCCGTTGCAGCAGACTTCGGAGAGTGCGGTCACGTGGTACCCGGCGGCAGAGGGATGCCAAGAGAAAAGCACGGAAGCAGCTGGGACACTGCGGAATCGGAGTATGGTATCAGTAGTGGTGAGTACTTTTTTTTCTTAAACCAAATGCTGACTCCACTGACACCAATGATTTTTCGGGAAAGATTCTAAATGTTAGGGGGGCAAATGGTGTTTTGTATTGTGTGGGGGCACTGTATATGTGGGGGCAAACATAGGGAGAATGCATTCCCCACATATTATAGTGCTCTCACATAACAGTATGTGTGTTCACATATGTGGGCATGTTCTGTAGATTTTTGTACATGAATGAATACATGTACAGATTTTTGTACATGAATAAATATAGATTTTTGTACATGAGAAAAATAAGATATCCCCTGAAAATAAGCCCTAATGCGGTTTTCAGAGGTAAAATTAATACCCTAATTAAGACCCTGTCTTATTTTCGGGAAAACACGGTATTTGGAAGACCCTAATGTGTAAGATATACTTAACATGTATCTATAGCCTTTGAATAGAGTGGGGAAAGATAAGAATTTCTGAAAAGTTTTAACACGCTCAGAAGCTACATTGGGGAGGTCCCTGCCTGGTTGTCCTCCATGCAAGCCCTGAAAAACACTAAAACCTGTACTAAAAGTACTAACACTTTTTATCCAAAACCTAAAAAAGTTTGGCGTTAATAATTCATAAATTATTTTGCTACTTGACTATTTCCAGTTCCTGTGTAGCCCTGAGAAGTCAGGAAATTTTCATAAACTTCTAAGGAGACAATTGAACTATGCAGTGTTAGGAGGCGTTCTCTGGGCGTAAGTACCCAGGCGATACCTCAACCGCAGGAGGGTGCACGGAGCCTATTCCCTCCGGCGGCTGAGCTCACGGTAGCACTGGAGTTGCAGGATCAGTTTCCCGTTACTGACCTACGCTTGTTTTCTGATTACCCATTTGAATTCTGCCTGGACCGACCTCTGATTTCCTGTGTTTTTGACCTTGGCTAGTTTTTGGATTCCTGTCTTTTACTCTGCATGTGTGGCTCTGTATTCTGCATTTAGTGGGCGCCGGGTCGGCTGCCGGCCTCTCTCCAGACATCATCCTTTGCGAACCAAGTCCTGGGGACAACCGAGTGCTGGGAGACACAACCAGTCTCCGGAGGCTGAGCGGGGGCTGCTATAGGCGAAGACTGTGGCATAGATTGGGGGATTGGTGTCTGGGGAATACCGACACAGATCCGGGCCTTACATGCAGAGTACAGAACTGACAAGTAGCAACCAAACAGCAGCAGGAGAATTGATATTTTCAGCAGCAAATAACACAGGAAACAGTTTACAGTCTATGGAAGATTTTTTTTTATCAGGAGAGAAAAACAAAATAAAATTTATGATTCGCATACGTACCAATGAAATAAAATGATCATCGTTAGTACCGATTTATACAGTCCTAACTGATAATACCAGTGAAATAATAGCAGATATCAGAAAAAAAGGTTGGTGGAAAAGGGAAGCAGTGTGAAGAGCTGCAGGAGTTTTCCCTATTAAAAAGAACCAGTCCAATCAAATGCAACCAACTACTACTAGACATATCTATCTATCTAAATATATATATATGACCTGGAAAGATGGGAACCCATCACAGACAGGCTGAAAGGGTAGGTTTTGAGTGTGTGCCTAAAAGATAAAATATCTGAATATCTGACATCTTAAAGGGTTTTTCAGATAAAAAAGGTAGTGTGAGTGATGTCCTTAGAAACCCTGTATAAGTTGGAAGTGTGACCAGAAAAATTAATGCATGTTCAGAAATCAATTTTGAGACGATTGGCAGTTTTGGAGGGGACTGAAACTGACAGGATTCATCAATTAAGTCAGAATACTTAACTATGCCACTGTATTCGGTTACACTGTAACTTAAAGATAACAAGTAGGTCTATTATAAATCAGCAACTTACCTGTTGGAGCTCCTTCTGTTTTTGGTTTTGCATTTCCTCCTTCAGTTTTGCAATGTGTGCCTCCTGAATAAATGGAAAAAAGGCCTAATTTTAGATTTTTCTGTGTAACATAAATTGCAATAGTATGATAAAAGTGGACCAGCAATGCCATTTTAATGTCATCCTGTTCACATTATATACACTTATTTATTTGTTTTTGTAAACTTCATTCTAACAGGACAATACAAGAGAAAAATAGAATTCGCAGGTGGCATTTGCCTGCAGATTTGAAAGGTGTTTAAAGGTCCCAAATTGTCCACTAGGTGGCGCTGTTTTCATTTGCAATGAATACAGAATTGTAACCAGCAATTACAATGAGACATATAAACATAATAACAAATTGTTATCATTTAAGAGTCAATGATTGAATACAATATTGTGGTATTATGTTTATTTATGATTGATAGCGAGTGCCCTCTATTCAAAAACAAAATGCTTGGTTGACAAATGCACCAACCATCAGACAGGACATGTTGTGTCTCAGCTAAGCAGCTCTCATTTCAAAAGGAGAAGGACTGCAGATATTTGTCATTCAACCATTATTTAGAAAGATATTCTGATGGTAAACAGCTTGTAGATGTTTCACTCTTTAGAAAACCCCTATTTCTCTGTGTATCTACTGTATTGGGTGCATTTTATTACTATTTTATATAGTTCTTTACATTTAAAACATTACTTTAGAAATTTATAAAAATTTTAAAATTAAAACAAAACTCCACCCCTGCCCATTTCCAATCACTATGGGAGCATTCCAATCTACAATAGCTAAGCATTACCCTATCCAGTAGATGTTGACTTTGCATCTCAGCCAGACGCTTGTCATGCTCCTCCTTTAATGCTTCAGTAGCCAAGGTCTGCACCTCTTTTTCAGCCCTCATGGATGATATGACATCTCTATGCTTCAGTAGATCCAGCTCCTTTTCAGAGAGAATCTTTTCCAAAGAAGATATTCTTGTGGTTTGATCTCTGACCTGGATATTTAGGTCAGCAATCTGTTGAGTAAATGCTTCTTTCTGTTTTCTGGCTTCTTCCACCTGAATCTGTACACATAAAATATGTTGCAGCGTTATCACAAAGAGTTATTTCATATAATACACAATTTAGACAAATGTTTGTGGCCTGACCATCACACCTATTAGAGCTTCATGGCATCTCATTCCAAAGCCCTAACCATTGATATTGAGTTGGTTTCCATTACAGCCATACTAGTCTTAACCCTTCTGATAAGGCTTTCCACAAGATTTTGAAGTGCCCCTGTGGAACATTGTGCTCATTTACTCAACAGAACACGTGAGGTTGCATATTAATGTAGAACTAGAAGGCTTGGCATGTAATTGACAATACAATCTATCCCAAAGGAGTTACATAAACTCAACATAGGGTTGGAATCAAGACTATGTACAGGTCAGTGGCATTCCTCCATTATCAAGCGTTACTGCATGGACCAGATTTGTGCATAGTACAGTTCTGTCAGAACAGAAAAGGAATATCACCTAAACATCATAAATGAAGAGGTCTACATACACATGGTCATATAGTGCAGGTGTCATAATTGGATCCATATCTTTTGGCCGGATAGTGTATATAATAAGAATAAATCATATCAGTTTTGTTACTTATTTAGTCAATTAAGAAAATACAGTAATCTGGAATATGATGGTTTACATGATATTGCAAGTAAAGTGGAAACTATATTATTAAACAAACATACAAATGATGATCGTTCAGTTGGAGATGTATTTAGGTAGAACAACCTTATTGTTAATCCACACCGGAAATGTTGGTGCTAATCTTTGCACCGATTTAAACTGTTTTAAGGTTCTTCTACCATGCCATACCCAAAACTATCCACTAGATGGTATCAAAGTTTTTATACTTGTTATTGGTTCTGCATGGTTGCTCACATGCATTTGAAGTCTTCCATCCAAGATAGATTGCTTTATTCTTCTCCTCTTTCCCTTCCCCCTCTTTATTTATCTGCCCTGGGTGTCTTGATTCCTCTCGTAACCCACAACTAACATTTAGCTGTTGGCTGTTACATTTGAAAATTACCAACCTTAGTGTCAGATGTTTCCTAAATAGAGCCAAACACTCCATCATTTCAATTTTGAAAACAATTGCAAAATTATTATTTCTCCAATAATCCATTTCTGTAGAATTGTTATACTGAGTATTAAAAACAGATACTTAACCAATTGGTTTTACAGCTCCAACCCCCTTGCAACATCTAAATGTGTTTCAGTTGACTTGCATTCATCTTTCCAGCCCAACATCTTGCACATACTTATAGATACACATGACCATCTTTATTACTATAGAAATATCAGATATTGTTAAAGTGGATCTACCACTAGAGAGTATGTAAGCTGTCACTGCTAAGCTCATTTTAAAGAATGCAAATTTCCTGTATTTCAGTCACAAGACCAAGCATGCAGCTACCAGTTGTATGGCAAATAACTGAACACCTGAGCTACAGACTCATTCTGGTTCAGTGATTTAGTAGGTATTAAAAACAGATTTACCCATAAAATGCTGCAAGTACACAAAGAGTCTGACAAATCCAAAGAGATCCTAACATCCCGTCTCTGCTGCACAGAAATCCCAAGCAGCATTATCACCCTGCCTGGAAATGAGAAGGCGGTTTTCTGTATTACAGAACTAGAGAATAGAGCAGGACTAATCTTGCCTTGAATTTTGAGCAGAAGACCCTATGTTGTCATCTCAAAAAGCTCAAAAATTGGCGGCCTGCTCCTATGGTGGTTGCATGTAGCTGGCTTTATTCAGTGAGGATAAATGCAAAAAAAATTAGAAGTAGAACTAAAGCAACTAATTAAACGGTGTCATTGTATGCTACATTTGAGGTATTCATCAGGTGATAAACGTTTCCTTTCCCAGTTTGCCTAAGTCAAGTCTTAACTGATTTTTCAAACCCTAATTGGCTGGTCACAAAACTGATTTCATATGCAGTACTATGGGAACCACAGATGTAGAGAGCCTAAAGCCGCGTACACACGTGCAATTTTTGTCGTTGGAAAGGATCTTTCACGATCCTTTCCAACGACAAAGGACTACAAGATGCATGGAGGGGGAGAGCGATGGAGCGGCACCCTGCATGCGCTCTCCCCTTCCCTTTCATTAGGATCGGTTGTCGTCCATCGTCCGTGGATCCGCCAGGACGGTCGTTCGGACGATGGACGACACCGACTGTACACACGGCAGATTTTTGCCCGATATCTGGCCGATGCCGATTATCGGGCGATAAAAATCTGACATGTGTACGCAGCTTTAGATGGCACTATCGTCAGATGCAAAATGATAAGGCTTATTAACCTTTATTTTTATTTGGTGATTCTGTCAACAGCACATTTCCTGTCCTAAGATTGAGCAGTGTTGTCACCCTAAGCCACACTCCTTATTTTGAATACGAACCCCCTTTTCCCATTTTCATTATGTGGGGAGTTCAAGGGATATGTTTGGAAAAACTGTTAACATTGTTAAAGATTTTAGTTTAGTACACAGGAAGTTCCAAACACTGGATACCTTGGTTAGTTAGTTAAGGACAATGAATACCTGGCAAGATCCAAAGATATTTTTCTGTACTTGTAGAAAGTGCAGCATGAAAAAAGGAAATTAATACAGCCATCAGATCTAAGAGTTGCAATAAAATAATAAATTAATTGCACAATAAATTAATTTTTGGGTATAGACCCATTACAGATGCTACACTGGCAGCATCCTTGATACAAGAAGAAAAGTGGAAAGTATTACCAGTGGGACTTTTTAGGCATCAAATTACTACCCTAATCAATTTAAAAGTCAAATTTTATTCAACAAAGCCAAACAAAACACAAAATTATATAATAGTCTTCAAAATCAACTTTTTATAAAGGCACTTAATTGTCTCAACGGCGTTTTACAGACATCAAGTCTGCTTCATCAGGAGAAGTTTGAGACATACATCAAGTATTTAAATAGTGTATATCATAAATGACAATACACCTTTATCTGAGAGTTAGGGGGCATTCATATGTATTTAAATGCATATTCTGATATATGTATATGGAGGAACACAAATGGATGATCCCTAATTCTCAGATATGGAGTTGTAAGTACTTGTTTAATTTTAATTTGAAGTCTTACCTGGTTCTGGGTCTCATACTTCTTTTCGAGTTCATGGAGCTGGGACTTTAACTGCTTATTTGTTTCCTGCTTTTCTGCACATTCCATCCTAGTTTGCTCCAGCTTACACTGTGACTCTTCCAAATTCTGTAAATCAAGTGAGATCAGTGTTGGAGTAGGATTTGTGGAACTGTATTATGCACATCACACAAAGCTGTGTACCTAAATATTCACCCTATTCATCCTAAATATGTGAGCGCAAATGCATATTCTACTACCCACTATAACACTTCTCTAACTAGACAGTTGCTTAGGCCATCCCGTAGTGCTTAGATTATAGCCAAGGTAAGGGTCCTACAAGAATCACTTATCTAGTAAATGGTACATATGGATAAATAAATATACTAACAAACATAGCATACACCAATTACATAAAAGAAATCCAATACGGTCACTGCAGAGGTATTACACATTTTATATATAAAAATCATAATACATCAGTTACATAATTCTAAATTAAGTATGTATGGTCTTCTTACAAGAGCTATGTCATAATATGTATCAATGTTTGTTATAATGTACATACAGTCTGCTCAAAAAGTCAATGTGAAACTCGGTATAAATGACCCTTAGTATGTACAGCCTGCTAATAAAATCAATGCCAGGAACTGTATAAATAAATGTTCCTTAGAATGTATGGTCTGCTAACAAAAGCAAAGTCAAGTTCTGTAAAATTCTCTCTCTCTCTAAGCATGTACAGTCTACTTATATAAGCAATGTCAGGATCTGTATAAATGTCCTTTATGAAAACTATCAGCTGATTCTATGATCTCACCTCCTGTAGTTTCTCTATCTTGGCTCTGGCTGTCCTCTGTTCAGAGAACAGCTCTGATTTAGTGTTGGCAAGTTGTCGTTCCAGTTCTTGGCGCTCCATAAATGAAATACTGCCCTCCAAGTGTCTTATGCGTGCTCTCAACTCATCTCGTTCCGCAGTCAAGGAAGAGATCTTGTTAAAAGAAATGTAAAATCATTGAATTTCATTTTATCAGGAAGACCTCATTTATTTTATATATAACACCAAGTAAAAATAAACTGTATTTTTTTTACTTCAATAAATCATACCTCGTACTGATAGCTAGTTATCTGACCGCTGTGTGTGCTGGAACATTGCTGCCGTATAGATTCCAGTTCCAGCTCTAGTTCTTGCAGTTCCTTCATGTATTCACCACGTTTGTATTCCAGGATGACCAACTCTCTCCTGTAAAACAGCACATGAAACTGTATTTTATTACAATCATTTACTGATAAAGGGTAATTATAATATGTGGTAGTGTGCATTAAATAACAAAGGAATAAGAAAACAGACTACATGTAAAGCATACTATAACATGACAAAGAAGGTTATGGGCTCCCTGTCAGACATGGGAATGCAGAGACTGAAAGTGATAGGAGTTGACTACCTAGTAGTAAATGGTTAGAGGAGAAAGAAAGATGGATGGGAGCTTCTGAAGAACTGGGCAGGGAGAAAGTGTATAACCATTTTATAGGTGTGAAAAGTTTGACCGAAAATCAGGCAATTTAATTGTGGACAGATGGGAATCTATGTGTAGGTGAGGTGAAAAATAAATACATTATTTGTACAATTATAGGGCAGAGGTCGTAAGTATAAGAAAGTGGTCCTACTCAGGTCCTTAAAGTAAATGCAAGCTGTACTGAATATATACTGACAATGTGGGTTATGAGTTTACATATACTTTAATAAACACAGGACTGAAGATTTTGGATGGATGTGTGAACATCTATTGCATTACAAGAACATTGTGTTTTGTGAAACTTATTTTCTCACTCTCTCAGAAACATTCTTCCAAGCTTTTTTACAAAACCAACATTATGTCTCTTTAAAATCCCTATGGCTTTGTTTTACACTACACTTAATATCCAAAACTAAGGAAAAATAATGTTTTCTACTGATATCAATAGTCAAGATTTAATTTCAGTTTAAACTGATGCACCACTTACATACCAATATTGTAAAAATAATTATAGAAGCAATACAGCTCCTAGATTCATCCTGAAGTTGTTTTTTCCCATATATCCTATACCATTTATCTGTAGCCATTTGTCATACTATTTGTCATGATTGTCATACCAGTATGTACTGACCTTAGCTGCTCCATCTTCTCCTGAAATGTCTCTACTAGACATGATTAGTTCTTCAGCTTTACATACTCATACTAGACCTATGTTTAAATCATTTTCAATCCCTGTAAGATTGTACTTAATTAATCAATATTAATTAATTAGTAAATAATAATTAAATTAACTAACAGATATAGGTTGGACCCTAATTCAACCCTAGGTTAACACGGCTGCTTCTCCACAGATACAGTACCCATTTAGTACACTATCTGTATCCTCTTCTTTATGTGTATAACTGTTGTATAAATTCATCCTTATTTTACTTTGCAATACAATTCTCAAGGTTAGCTGTTCATCTGGGCTTTATATGTATTCGCTTATTGTTGTTTATTTTTGTTCTATGCATTTTCTATTGTGCAGTGACATGGAAGATAATAGTTATAGAAGATAATGGATACTTGTTATAACATAACACTCTTCCACAATTTTTTTAAGCCTGACACATGAGGTCTCTAAATGGCTACCTGATGGACAATACAGGATGACAAGTTGGGGAAATGTGTCCCTGGTACCTGAAGATGATAATATGATGAATGTTCACAGGCTGGACCAGCTGGGTCACCATGGTGTGCAGTAGAGGCAGAAGACAATATTTTTATTGCAATAATCATCCTATTACCTGAAGTCCTCTTCTGTGATTTGACTTTCCCTCAGATGTGTCTCCATTTTCATTACTTCTTTCTGAGTCGTTTCTAGCAAATCTCGCAGAGATTCCAGCTCATTACAAGTGTCCTATCACAAAATGGAGACATAGAATTTAAATTCTGCGTGTCATAATATGACATATCAGATAGAACACACAATCACATCTTAAAGTGGAAATCCATTTTCAACTTTTTTGGTAGTTTTGCATAGGGCAGTAAGGAAATAGAACACCTTAAAGTAGGAATCCAGGTTAAACTTTTTTTGTTAGTTTTGCATAGGGCAGTAAGGAAATAGAAAACCAATCAAGTTTTATTGGTAATTTGATATTTTGCAGATTAATAAATAGATTACATTGGTGATTTTGTTATTAGATGTTAACTGTTGTAATTAAAAAAGTTTACAACCTTTCAGGTCTTAATATTACATTTGTAAGGTGACTGTCTGTCTCCTGAAGGAAATGTTTTATAAAAGAAATTAGAGGATGCATGACTGTCATATCGATCTGAATATTCAATACAAGTATTCAGATAAACACTTCTGACATTCTGGATATTTGTGTTGGGTCAGTGACCAAAAAAGTACTGAAGCCAATGAGTCACCATGACAGTGGGACAGAAATATCAGCATTGACAGCACAGTATTGCTCTTATTAATGGTTCGATTTAGGCATATGTCACCTGATCTACCCAATGATGACCACATTAATATACAATAGCATATATACTGCCAGTGTGCAACCTCTACAGACATCACTTCACCAGCTAATCTGAGAGGACAGAATTGATTGCCTGACCTGGATTTTCAGGCCCTAACTGGATTGCTACCAGGTGTGTCTTTTCAATTAAAAAGATTTGTATATAACTGAAATAATGATGTTTATGTTATGCTTATTCAATATATAATTATATATTGAATAAGCATAACATAATGTACATAAGCATAACATAATAACATAATTATATATACTTATATATTAATTAATGATAAGATACTGACATAACATTTATTACTATGAACAGCTTTAGAATAAAGAATTTTGAATGACATTAATGACCACTGTTTAGCTATTTACAATATTTTACTATAGAAATATTTTTTATGACATGTATTATATTTTATAAATGTGCTTTGACAGAGAACCTTTTTCTGTTGCAGGACATCATTAAAATGCTGGTCAGCCTCCCGGTACTGAGCCTTCCGCTGGGCTAGTCTCTCCTCTTCAAATGTTACTTCCTGTGGATAGCGGCAAAAAAAAGATGTAGATACAAATCTGTGAAGTTATGTAGGCTTTAGAGAACTAGAAAAATCACTCATTCAAGACATATCTGTACTTTTTTTTTTAGCTGAGTTATATCCAGAACACGGAAGTTAGCAGATCTATAGCAATGAATTATTATATTAATACATTTTATGTCATATAATCCTAATATGCAGAATGCAGCCAACTGAATATGAATAAAAGAATTAGAAGATATTAGATTTACATATGTGACTTCCCACTTTCTACTAGCCATTTTTTCTTACCCGACGAAGTTTGGCAACAGTTCCCTCCAGGATTTCCCTCTCTGCTAAAAGTTTCTCTGTGATTCTCCTGTTCTGCACCTGCTCAGGGGAACACTGAAAAATAAAAGCAACAACCACAGCATTTTATGATAATATCATGATTGTTTATTTAGTAAATTCTCACTGTATTCTTGTATGTAGGAAATCCCATGGTATAAACTGACATTTAGCTGACTATGACTGCTCAGAAACAATGGCCCTCCAAGGCTGGAGAGGATACACTTTCATCAGTGAAGCTAGGAGATCCAGCACACCTGGAATGAATCTGGTATAGGATTGAAAACACTTGCTAGAAAATAGCAAATGGCTTTGAAGGAATCCATTCCAGGTTTGTTGGATCACCCAGCTCCACTGATGGAATCTGTTTCATTTTTTTAAAGCTGGCTATATTAAGTCTTGTGACTAAAGTGCTTGTAAAACAGCACTTATCACCTCACCACTAATCAGATTCTCACATTTATACCACTGCATAAGAAGTATGCCAAAGTTAATCAGAACGCTTGTTGGATACAGAGTTGAAAATAGATTAGGACAGAATAGGGTCCTAGGCAAAATAGCAGCTTTAGCACCCATTTTTTTAATTGACAATAATAAGGATTACAATATTAACAAAGGAAGCCTCCCTATCTGAATTGTCTATACGGGCAAGTATCTTTATTAGACACAATCTACCAACAATACATTTTCCCCTGTGATGTGATAGGCAAAAGAAAAGCTCTAATCCATTTTGCCTTTTTACAGGTTTACTTCACAAGCTTATAGCTGGGCCCCCTGGGCATCCACCAAAACCAAGGCTTCTGCATACACATGCTGGTGCATGATCCAGCTCTGTTGTTTAGAACAAGAAATGCAATATTTACATACTCAGTGATACTCACTAGTACATGTAAACTGATGGACTGCTGTCCAACATGCAGACTGGTAGACCTAAATTTGCAGCCCACAAGGCACTAGGGCAAAATTAGGTACATTTCTGCCTATGCCTGTATTCCCCCTGGCATTTCCCTATGAGCTTGTGATGTAGGTGCAAAAGAAGAAAAATCTCGGGATTTGCAAGGACAGTGTGAAGACAGAAATATGGAGAAACTGCAATGCCAAGGACAGAAGCCTACTCCTGTAGTTCATCGGCGTGTAAAGGAGTGGACAGTAATTTTTAAGGATATAGATGTAAAAGTGTTAATGCACTGGACCACTTTAGGCCTCCTTGATTGTTATTGAATAGAATTTTCATTTGTTCAGAAGAAGTCGGTAGGTCTGGAGTAATCTGCTTTAGCACTTCTGCGTACTAAGACATGTAACATAAGCAAAGTACAAAACATAAAGTAGTACCACTATTCGAAAGACTGAGCCAAATGAATTATTAGGAGTAATACAGCCGTACCAAACAGCCAGTGGGTTATGTATCTCTTCGGTCATGGTTTTCATGTGTATTTAACCGAAGAACCAATTTAATTCACAAAAGACTTGCAATATTGATAATTTCTCTAGCCAGTGAAGCAAGAGGTCTCCATTTACAAAAATATAAAGCTTGTCTCACCCTCAAATATTCTGCATACTTTTTATGGATTATGAACATGCCATTACTACAATAATTATCATGACAATAATTGTAAGAAATTACAGACAAATTCTAGGAGACCACAGAAATGATTATAGACACATTACAGGGAGCATATACTTATAAAAAATAATAAGTATAGACATCACTAAATGCACCCAGTAAATCTCAGTACTGTGCTAGTATATAATATATTTAGGTGTTTAAATCAGATTGAACAAGGGCACATTATCAGAAAACTTAAAATGTAAGGACAAGCCACCAGTGACAGTTGTCATTGGAACATATGTTATTGGGCATTGCTGTCAATACTAGGATGTCTTTCTGCTTTATGCCAATGTGGCATTAAAATTGCATTCATCAAAGCAAATTTGATTATGTATGATCTACAGACTTCTGAATGGTCACATGCAATTTGGTAGAGGAGGTATTGCAATGGCACTTTTTATGAATGAATATATGCTAACTAAAATTGTATGATTTATTCAGGATATAGAACTAGTAGTAGCTTTACAGCAGAGGTGGGCAACAGTTATTGTTAATTTATGTTAATTTTTTTTAAGCAATAAAAGTGTTTCCTACATTAATAAGAAACACATATCAGACGCAGACCGTCCATATAAATATGTGCCCCATTGTGGATTTACTCATTGTATTCATGTACAGACCTCAGAATGAGATTGACGTTCATGGTGGCTCTGGCATTTGCCCTCATATAGAGATTGATATGTGGACCTCATATTTCTTTACCATATCAACTTGCATTTAAGGAAAAAATGTGCATTAATGAAAATATTTTCTGGTCATTATAAAAAAAAGCTACACATGCACAGCAATAGAGATACTACAAGGTAATAGGGATGTTTTATCTGTTTTACCAAGAAATCACTAGGAGGGCACTTTGCATTGCGATCCCTGGACGAATCGGTTGACCTAAGCTGACTTGAGCTCCATCGTTTTGGGCTTTCACTCCTCCATTCTCTAGAGTTGAAAGTCCGATCAAGGTCTGTTTCATCTTCATCATCTGTGGACACCTTGCTAGACCCAGTATACCTGAAAAAATACAATGAGTTGAAGGGGAAATACATCTAAATTATTAATTGCCTCTGAAGCAATATAAAGTTTTAGGGAGTATATCTTCTACACATATTTGTCTTTATTTTACTAACACTTTTCCCAACAAACATGTCTAGTTATAATAGAAGTTATGTATGCCCCTCTATTTACCCACATATATGGAAACAATTCTTATGAACTTTTGCTTTGTCTATGTAGAGAAAGCAACATGTTTACTTAACTGCCACTCTACTAGCTGCACATACTTACCTTCCATTTGCTACCTAGCTACACAAAAAGAAATAATTAAAAACTTTGGGGTGGGAATTCTGTAACTCGCATCCCTTTCTCCCCACAATGGCAGCACTTTTGCTAGGTGACAGGTCACTTAGGCATTCACAGGAGTGGGAGGAAGTCCTCAACAGAGAAGCACTGGGCTTGGGCACTTTTGTCACCTAGATCAGTAAGCAGAATCTATACTAGTAGCTAATGGCCTTGAGAGGAGGTACTCCCTATTCACACCTCAATCATTGCGGGGCCCAATACAAAATAGGATATATTTTAGTGGCTGTTGGCCCTGAGTAAAGATATTCCCTATTCACTAGGGACCAAATACATATAATTTTTGTTGGTGGTTGGAGTAAAGACATCTCCTATTCAGACCTCAAACAGAGGAGAACCTGCAATTAGTGTCAAACTGACGATTATAAAGCTTTTTGCTTTCTTAGATTTGCAGAGCATATCTCCCAGATATAGATCGTTTACCTGATTACTGCTATTAACCCATTGATCGTCTTCTATTTCTTGCCTGATCAATGCTGCGTCCCAACTGTTCTGATCACCAATAGTGGGAAAAACTCTTTACATTATCAATGGTCAGAAAGATGGGGAGCAGAGTTCAATAAAAAGAACAGGAATTCCTGATATATGTTCAGTGAATACATGGATCAAACATAAATTGTCCCTTTTTTATTTATTAGACTAATGTTTGATTACATGTCCATATAGCAAGTAATGTCAGTCAGTCAGAATTTCTAGAATTTCAAAAATGATCAGAATCCTACCTTCCACAACCATCTTTTCCACGATGACTTCTTCTATTGCTGTGGCCAGGATCTGAGGGACAAAGTTGTGGATGAGTTTTTTTGTTCAACCTAACAAAATATAAATTGCTTAAACAGCACATTTTTGATCCTAGTTCAAATCCTGAAGTCTACATTTACAGTTACATTTACTTTTTCCTTAGAAATATTTGATATATCTGTCTCACCTGTATTATACTTTATGTGCCTTACTTTTTACAGTAGAACAGAAAAAAAGACGGCACTGTATGAATCAGTAACAATAATAAATACTTAAATGACTCCCAAATAAAAATAAAAGCTCTTCAGAAAAGGTTTATATGGCTTGCTACAGTATTCAGCACAATATAATTTTCTAACAGATTAACAATAAAACAGTCTACCAGTGTTTAAAATTGTGTGAGGCTGGATGGACAAAACTTTATATCCTTTGGCAAGTATATCAGCTGTGTATTAAACTTTTTGCCTGGAATTCAGCTTTAATTATATCAGATACTCAAACAGTCCAGAGCAATGTATGATTTAGGGTTTTAGCTGAGTTTATAACACCTTGCATTCAGAGTATTATTTTATTTTTTTGAATAGTCCCGATGCCTTTTAAATTCCACTTGAAATGAGCCCAGTAAATGTTTATAGTCTGTCACCTCTTTTGCTGCTGCTCAGGGCTTTACGAATGTGATCCCGCACCCTCTCGGTTGTCACCGAATCTAAATCACTGTCAACTGTGACTGCATCAAAATTCCTCAAAGGGATCCCTAGGGAAAAACAAAATAGCATTGTTTTTCAAAGGAATGACATGAATAAGCAAACTTCACTACCATTTACCAACTTCAAAAGTATATGTGACTGTGTGATACAGTTCAGCATTTACATTTACTGTTTCTTCAAACAGTGGGCCACAATAACATTCCTACACAGTATTCCCACAGTATGACATAAACTGCATTTTAAGTTTTAATAGGGAAACCTTTTATTATAGGACAAAACCCAAGCAATGTTTTTAACAAATCAGTGATCTGCTAAGGCTGTCCAAAACACAGTATTCAGAGATCTTGTGCAGCCAGACCTTGTACGCTTCTACATTGATCAGTGAGGAAAGGGGGGTACTTCCCAAATTCTGTGCTGTACAACTTCCTCTCTTTCTTCCAAAGCATTTTTGAAATGTGGTAGAACTGGAACCCTATAGTGTATGTATTTTTACAATATTCTCCTACATGACAAGTAGAGGTTTTTACATCAAAGGAACTAGGCTACAGTAAATCCCAGGGGAAAACTGAAATAATGGGCCTGACTTATTAAACCTCTCCAAGGCTGGAGAGGATACACTTTCACCAGTGAAGCTGGGTGATCCAGCAAACCTGGAGTCATTTACTATTTGTTAGCAAATGTTTTCAATCTTGGACAACATCCATTCCAGGTTTGCTGGATCACCCAGCTTCACTGACTGAAAGTGTTTCCTCTCCAGCCTTGGAGAGCTTTAATATTTTAGGCCTACCTGATCTTTATGCTACACTCCCTGTAGACATCAAAGGTGTTACTGAACACTGGCAGCAGTTTCAAACAAAAGGCAGGCAGAGGGTCAGAAGGTAAAGGCTTAGATAACAGTTCTCCATGTGACCTCCCTGCAGCCGATATTTCCATATTACTGGCATACAATTCTTTGTTCTACACTGTATGTCCGTATAGAAGTGGCCACAGTGGAATTGACATGGCTTTTGATCCCTCATATAGGAGTCACCAAACCTCACTCCAAATCCCCAGAGACTCGTAGTCATCAGGGGCAGTGCCTGGGAAATTACAACGCACATCTGTGCACTGGAGTGCCTAGGTACGTGCCCATACCAGGACATACCAGGAAGTAAACTGCTCATTTTCAGGTTGAAAACTGTAGTTATAAGGTAAAGCTTAGGAACAACATTTTAAAATTTTCTCTATACCAAAGAAAATATTAAATAATTTAGCTCAGTTCCACCTTAAATCTTTTTTCAGTTTTATTTGGAGTATACAGCTAATATTTAGGTTGTGTAAATGAATATGCAGCAATTTAAAACAACAAATATATTAAAACTGAAACATGTACACACATACCAGCCACATGTTTGTATACTGCAGAATTTGCATGGTTTTCATTCAGGGTAGAGTCTACATTGGTCTGATCAGTGACATCTTCATTTACACCTGAGAAAACATTTTAGAAAGCTTTACAGTGTAATTTACAATGCGCATAAAATCTATATGTAAAGGTAAATATGTTTTTTGGTTTTTAGACCCTGTTTTTGTCCATGCAGGGTTTACGTTTTCGATCACTGTCACTTAGACAGAAAGTGATAGAAAATTGGTCATTTTAGTAAGGGGAAATTGAACATTTTTGTAAGAGGAAATTGAACCTTCTGTGCTCTTTTTACAAACAGGGAATCCAATATTCACTGGTGGGAATCAATTACTGCCATTGAAACACATGGACCTGGAAGATTCCCATGAGTGAATGTTTGGGAAAATGTCTCATTCCCTGTTTTATAAACAGAGACCTTCGAGTTGTCATCAGAGCAATAGGTGAGAGAAAATCCTCCTTTTCAAATGATAACTTCGGGGAATTAAAATTTTGCTACCTAAAGCATACCTAAACTCACAATGTTCACTTTAAATAAAAGAGTAGACAACCCTTTTATGTTAAGTAAAAATTCTGTATGTTTGGTTTTTTTTTTAAGTGCAACACCTGGAGTGCCGGCCCGAAGACGGATACCGGCACGAAGCGGGACTCGATGGAAGAGACCTCTGGACCAATCGACTGTGTTGCAGAATTGAAGGTAAGTGTATTTTTTTTTGGTTTTGGACATTTTTGAGTTTAGTTCCTCTGTAAGAGAGAATTTGTTCTCATTTTTTTGTTATTACAGAAAGAAAAGAAGAAAAGACTTTAGCATAACAACAGACAATAAATTATTCAAACTTGCTTTGTTTATCCCTAATTGCTAGTAAAAAAAAATGATGATTTTTTACATTTTTGTTAAAAACATGGTAAATATGAGAGGGGTACGGGCACACACATTGCAGGGATATGGGGGGACACCATCACACCCAGAATGTATCAGATACAAACCATATCCCTTTTCTCTGTGTATGAACCTTATCTAGGTGAAAATCCATCATTGTCTGGTTACATAAACATTCTATCCTTGTTTTTGGGAATATCAAAAGCACCATTTTTAACTAAAATAAGACTAAAACTGTTTGGAAACTGAGCCAGAAATGTGACTATTTCAATCCCTGAAACTTTACCCTAAACATAAACCAAGACCCCTAAACTTCACCCTAAATATAAACCTAAACTCTTAAACTTCACTGTCAATCCAACCATAACCCTTACCTCATCTATAAAGCCCAGGAATAAATTTTATTATTTTAATGATAAATACTATTTTATAAAAATGACCACAGAGATACTATATTCAAACATATAATCACACAATCATGTAATTTTTAAAGCAGAGGCATTAATCATCAACCACTTTAGTATATTTTAAAATTCCAAATATTTTACAAGATTCTATGGTAAGACTGTGTCCAGTATAAGTAATAAGGAGTTTACAATGCTAGTAAACCTAAGTGTGCTAAGTGTCAGAACAAACTACATGTGCCTATATCACTTAGTGAGCACTCGTTTGTCTCTTCGAAAAGGAAAAGATATCTCCTGCAAGTAGGACACAAATAAGGTTTCTAGTGAAAGCATTACTTAATGCTTTTTTATGCACTAGGAAATCAGACTTGATCAAAAAAATGAAACATTTCCAGAGAACACCTATAATTGTTCAGTGACTAATATCTTCATTGTAACACCGATGGGTCTATTTATAAAGCAGTTAATCCGACATTCATTGAAAAATTCCCTGGTGGAGAATCATTTACTGCCACTGCAACACATGGATCTTGAAGATTCTCCACCAGGGAAGAATTGTGCACTGCCATTGAAATGCATTGACCTAGAAGATTCTCCAACAGGGAATTTCTCCATGAATCATTTACTGCTATTGAAATGCATGGACCTGGAAGATTATTCAACAGGGAATGTTTCAGTAAATGTCAAATTTAATGATTTATAAATAGATATAGTTTTCAAAAACACGAAGTTAAACTTTTTAGTTACTCACTATGTGTAGCTAAACCCCCCTTTTCACATTCACAAGCTTTGATGATAATTCCAAGACTTACTTAAACTAAATGCACCACTTGTATCTAGCTGGGAGTGTGATGGTTTGCTCTCTTCTTTGTTTTGTAAACCATCCATTCTATTGTAAGAAGACTTTTCACTAGGTATTAGTTTTTCCAGTGATTCATTTGTGTTCATCCTATAACTTGGGTAAGCAATGTTGCTATCTGTATGTAGATGACCTTCTTGCTTTGTCCTTTGACCTTCTTCTGCAGAGGATTTTTTGCTGTCTTCAGATCTTATGGTCCAAACCCCATCCAAAGTTTGAGAGGACAAGTCTTGTGTACAATTGATGTCCTTAAAAATATCTGTCTTTATGTGTTCATTGTGATCATTATATGTTTCCGAGGTCATACTATCTTTAGGAAAAAAGGAAGGTGTATCATACAAAGACAAATTAGGAACACAACCATGTTGCTTTGAATATTTATCCAACCTGCAATCAATCTCTTGATCTTCTCTGGCAGCCAAAAAGTCACTATTTACAGAGGAATGGCTGACAACAGAACCCCTCTTCTCCAAGCTGTGGATGCTGGAAGGCTCAGAAGTAGGGACTTGGCTAAGCCTTGAGATCTGTTCCCCCAGGGACTCTATGCTGTCTCTCCTGCTTCTAAGCTCAAGCGTAACTGTATCCTCCACACTAAGTGTAAGAGCAGCTTGCAAGTCATCTTCTAACTCCTCTTTGAACTGCTGCAAGATATCTTCCCTCCTTGCTGTATTCAGAGTGAAATTGTCCCCGGCGCTTTCACATAATGGAAGGGATAGAGACACATTTTCAGAGTCACCTTCCAAATGTCCTCTATTGGTTTCCTGTTCATCTTCCTGGTCCCCACCACATGCAATTGGTTCCACCATTCCTTGCTTGAACTTTACTGCAAAGTCCTCTGTGCATACACTCTCTGCAGAGTTGGCATCACTTTGGTACCCCTGGTTTTCTGCCTGCTCAGAGCCCAGGAGCTGTGCTAACCTCCATTTGTACTCATCTTTCTTAGTCTCAGTATCTCTCCTCTGTTCTCCAGATTGGGACTCCTGAGAGCTGACATCATGCCTTTGTTCCATATCTGCACAACAAATGGACAGGGCATAAAATAACAATTTGTTGTGTCCTTTATGTAAGGTACAATGTAAGATTCCTATCCATACACATGGTTCATTATCTCTGTTATGTCCGCCAAAACAAGTTGGGCAAAAAATATTCAAAAGTCTTCTGGAATTTGACATTTTGGTATTTTAAAAGATTGTTACTTTCTTTTTATTAACATCAAAAAGAGCTGTGTTTATATATATATATTCATCAATTCACCCTGCACTATTATCAGGTACCTGATTTACTTCAACAGGAATCAATATAAATATTTGTTTCAGTAGTATCTAGAGAGAGAGTTGATCCAATTTTGCTATATACCTACTGTACATAGTTCAGGTAGACTTAATGCTGATTCTTTTGGATACCAGGTAGCAGAGCCCCTCAGATGTGTGTTGTCAGAGGAGCAAATGCTGTCAGAGGCTGATGTCAGACAAAAATCTAACCATTAATTGAAATCTTTCTGGACAGTTTTGTGCACAAACATATGTGTCTGCGTCACCTGATTGTTACATGTTGAAGATGTGCAAGTGGGAAATGTAGCAGAAAAGAGTTACCTCCTTTCCCTAGCTTGACTAACGAGGAACATTTGACAATTATTACATACCTTTGCTAACAGAAGTGATATAGTTAAGAAACTATATCTTGATCTTTACTTTTGCCTTCCATAGCTATGAAGATTTACACTTATGTAATCCAAGCATACATGTTTGGAACAAAAAAGTACCAGTCAAATTTAAGTTGTTCAATCCATGTTCACCAAGCATGTCAATCGCCAGCTTGCTGCTTTCCAGAGTTCTGGTGCAACTTCAAAAAACATGTTTTATAGTTTTACACAGACAAGGCACACCAGGTTATGTAATATGGTTTAAAAAAATTATGATGTGTAGAAGCCCTTAGAGACATTTGAGAATTCACAGTTTAGTAATCTGACTAGAGCAAAATAAAATTAATTGGTTGCTATAGGTGGTTGCACTCCTTGCACTAAATTATTGAATAGGCCATAATGTATTTAAACATCTGCTATATATAGCACATCTCCGAAGCTATGCCAGCAGAATAAACTTCTGCAATCAAGAAGGTAAGTTTATTTTATGGCAATAGAGACAGGTGATAGGACAGTAAATTACACCTAAGCTTTAAATCTTTGCACACAATTGGTAGCCATGCCATGTCATTTTCCATGATAATGTTTCTTATGTCAGTACATCTCCAATACCAACCTCTTGTAAAATGCAGGTTTCTCAGGATGTTTAACCCCTTTATTTTTATCTATTTTGTTCTTACACTGGGCCAGATTTATTAAAGCTCTGCAAGGCTGGAGAAGATACACTTTCATCAGTGAAGCTGGCTGATCCAGCAAACCTGGAATGGATTTCCTGAAAGTAATTTGCTATTTGTTAGCACATGTCCCAGTTAGCATCAGCCAAAGTTTATTTCTTCTATTGTTGCCTTCAATTGAAGTTGTCACATTATTTATGAAGTATAGAGTATACACACAAACTGGACTATACAACAATAGATAAGCAGGGATCTGATCTCAACCTAAAATCTGACTTTGTCCTATCTTGTGGATGCCCCATTTTATTTCAACCTGTTTCCACCTTCTGCTGTTTTGCTGTCATTTGAGTAGACACTGCAGGAGTGCAGGAGGCAGGTACATACATCACAACTTCTTATCAGAGAGTCACCTCCAGTTCTTTTTTTTCTGATTATAGGTAATATATAATATGTTGAATTTTTGTATGATTGTCTGACTACCTGACCCAGCTTATGGTAGTACTTTTTGTCCTACCTTAACCTGTTTTGCAAGCTCCTTTCAAAGCAACACATTTCACCAGTCACCAATGGAACCTCTACCTGCTCATCCAGTAGCACTGTGACCCTGTATTTCCAGGTAAAACTTCACAGTTTTTGGCATACTATTTCTGGGTCATTGATAGATAAACTGTAAATAGTTTCTGCTTTTTAAAATTCACTAGGTATGTTTGAAACACTCCTTTAGACTTGTCTTTTATCCCCATGACCCCCAGACAGCATAATTAAATAAAGTAAGGCCAAAATATGCATGTTAACTTTTTCTTGGTTTCTTTCCACCTGTGGACAATTGTGGCTAAATTCAGCAAGAAACCATAGGGGTAAGAGGGAGTTTGGCATCTTAAGGGAAGACTCATTAAATAAAAAAAAAAAATACAAACTGGTTATTCACATAACGCAGGCTTTATGTGTCTCCCACAGGGCTTTCTGGCAGTAGTTATTTTACTAAAATAACACAAAACACACGGGGAGGCACTTGTATAAAATGGGAATCATTGCTTAGCTGTTTCAAGGGCAGCATGATGTCTACATACAGTGCTTTTATTTTAAAATCTCAATTATCGCACACACATTTTTGTTTTTTATACACCAGCATGAAAGCATTTTGAACAAACATAGGACAACCTGCATTAGTACTATGATTGTTTTTGTCAGGATGTCATTTTTATATAATATTGCAATAACTCCAGCCAGAACAGTTTCTTTTTAGGTTAATATTAGGGATTAGGACACAGATGCTGGATCTTTCTAGAGGATAAATAATTTGGGTTTTATGTAGTTGTAGATTTAGAGTACTGACTGGTTGGTCTTCTACAAGGGTGTTTGGTTAGGATTGTCATGATTTAAAATCTGGCAAAAAGGTGCAGATAAGGATTTAGCCTTCCCCTTCGCTTCCCACTCTTGTACACACATTCAATAATTGTCGTTGGAAAGGATCTTTTATTAAAAAGCTTTAATAAATCAGGGCCAAAGTTTTGATTCCAGATGTCAGACTCTCCACCAAGAACAGTAGGTTACACAGTAGTGACAATCACTAAAAAATACATCTCCTTACAGTTCACACTCCATACATACAATTATGAGGCTGTAGGCACAGATGTGAAAAGGAACTGTCAAATACACAAAAAAGTACATTTTTAAGGAACGGCTTAGGAACAATTAATGTTTCTAAGGGTTCCCCATAGCATAAAAAAATTCTTAATTTTTTGAGTTTAGTTCCACTTTAAATACTTTGCTCTGAAGGGTTGTAGTAAAGTCAGTTTATAAATGGTAATTAAAATAGATCCATGCTGTGCTATAATATTTATGAGAAATTCTATAAGAGGGTTGAAACTTTGTGCTGTAGTTATAAAACATTAAAAAACATTAAAAAAAAATAAAACATTTCTGTGTCAAAAAAACTGAAAATATAATGATTCAAAAAATGTAGCGATTGCCGACACAACAAAACAAAATATATAGTTAGGGGTCTCACCTTCTGCACTTGTGCCTTTATTATCATCAATTTTTCTCATAGAAGCCTTGAAATTGGAGCTTGACTGAAAAACAAATAGACAGATAAGTGGATTTCTCTTCTGGGAAGCAGAACTCTTTTACAATTTACAAAATTATGCAGAAAATGTCAGAACACATTACATTGTACAAGCAAAACAGGATAATATAAAAGAGGATTTTACACTGACTATCCTGAAGCTAAACAACTATATATATATATATATATATATATATATATATAAACATGTTACCATTTTTTTAAATGACTAAATAAGATCAACCAGACAGTATGGTAAACTGGCTATTAGGCTATTACATATTAGTAAATATTATTAAATAATAGATATTAGTAAATAAAAAGATGCATACAGGGAAAAGTGGGTGGACATGGCAACAGGTGGGTACATGTTCATTCTGAGCTCTAGCCACTTTCCCAGGAAACCCTAAAACTAGCCAACAAATGCCCATTTGATCTCTAGGCCGAGATGCTGGAATGCCAGCTTTGATCGGGCAGTGAATGGGGCATAGATTACCTGTTTGGGAATGAGCTAATGATTCTTTCATAGCTTTAAGATCCTATTTGCCATGGATCGTTTGGGCCAAGTGAGCTGCATAACTTTTCTGCAGGCCATGGGATGCGAGGGGCAGCTCGACTGTCTTTCTTCCTCCATGTTTTGGCCTCCTTAGACTGGTCAGCCGACTGACACCCTAGGTTCAACACTTGCATGCATGTATGCAATATCTCTGAAACTTTGAAACTGCTGGCTTTAATACAGACCCCAATTACCAGAGCAGACATACTAGACCTTAATGTTAACATGAAGTTACCCACTGTGCATACATATGGAATATGATAAATGCTAACGTCACAGAGAGAAAAGAGGCTTTGAAGTTGGTACCCTCAGGCCTAGTTGACAGAACAACCTAATTGGAGAGGGAAAGGGACTCTTACTCCTAACAATAGACGTCTTTACATCTTTCAGTGGGTTATATTTAAAATACATCATATCGGAACAATATACGGCTGTGGGGGATACACTGGCCCTGGCTTGAATTGGAGCAATTTTCTAGACATTGACTTTTTCCCAATGGATAATTGGCTGTACCTCCTTTCTGCACCTACTCATACAGTGGTCCCAGCATTTCTCCCTTAAAAGCAACAGCAGTTATGGACTCCCAACGTTTGCACTGGGGCTCTAATTCAATGTAAAGTGTTTCCAGTGGTTATAGAAACCAGGTTTGCCAATTGGTCCCTCTGCACTTGGTGATGTACCTCATGGTTTTCACCTAATTAATATTCTGGAATATATTCCATCAAGATACCCCATTGATGTCACTGACATCATCAGTAGAGTCCTCTGCAGTTTCTACTTTGTTCCACTGTGGCTTTGCATGCTCATTTTCAGGCATGGGCAAACTACAGCCTGTGGGCCATATACAGCTTATTGGACTTTCTAATCTGAACTGTCAATTATTGGTACAATATTGTACACTGGCAAAAAGGGGAGACCAAGAACACTGTTCCCACTACAATTGGATATATTTTTAATGTTGTGCTTTACTTTTAGGTAGTGGCTTTTAAACTTAATAATACCAGTTCATACACTCTCCATCTATTTGATACTGGCCCCTGAGCCTAAAAGTTTGCCCAC
>NC_092863.1:59331457-59353961 GCF_032062135.1 Pyxicephalus adspersus | reverse complement strand
ACTTACTTGCCCCTCTGGCCAAAGCCAGAGAGGGGCCTTTTCTCCTCGGGAACGCCTAGGCAGGTCCCACCGGATACTAAGCTGGGAGCTCTCCTGAAGAGACGTTCCCACTAAGGGAGAGCGCCTGGTTGTTAGGCCGAGGCACTCTCAAAGACTTCAGGGCCAGCCCATATGGGAATAGCACCCTCCATCAAACAAAGTGGCAACAAATACCACACCCGTGACAGTGACCAACATAAAAATACATTAAGATATAAGTGCTCAGTGCATAACACACTAGGCAGAGTTTTAAAAATTGCCCATCTGCACTAGCCGCAGCTAATGCAGAGTAAAGGTGATGTGCCAAATCTGCATAAAAAGTGAGTGTACGGTGCACGTTAAAATTCAGTGGGTTCCCGGCCCAGTGATTTTAAGGTGCGCCTGGATCGCCACCCCAGGGGTACTACACTCAAGCGAGATTCGACCGCTTGTCAGACCGAGTGGCTAGACCAAGCTTTCCCCGCACCAACCAGCGGGTCATTCTTCAAGTGGGTGCTCCTTCTCAGGGCAGGCCCCACGCCTTCTCCGGTGGACCAGGCCGGCAGAATTAGCATAGGGCGGCCCCTTACAGAGCAACACCAACAGGCAGACCGTCGTTAACAGAGGTACTTGTGCACTGCATTCTTGCCAGGAATGCCAGTGCCGTTCCACCCAGATCACTGGAAGGATTAGGTACTACACTTGATCTTAGCCAAAAGGCCGAGAAGCCTGTACACCTGTACACCTAATGCATTACAAACACATCATCATCCAATGTCAGAGGCCAGTATATACTAGTATATAAAAGTACAAGCCTCATTATAAAATTCCTACCTGCAGCTGGTCAAGTTGTTCATCTATAGCATCCAAGAGGTAATCACAATGATCTCTGTGTGGTCTTTCATCCATCATCTCAGAAGAAAGAAGTGGCACTGACAAATCTGCAAAGAATACAGAAATAATTACCAGTGCAGAATACATTTAAAGAATATACAGGCACCTTAATTACCAAAACACAATACAATACAGGAATCATATACCAAAAACAAAATGCAACTCATAATGTCATTGTGATCAACCCAACAGAGACACTACGAACCCCAAAACACATTACAAATAAAATCCATTTACTGCCCATGGGGGGTAATTTGCTCATTGTCATCCATTTACTTATATCAACAATATGTTTGCCCTTTCTACAACAATTTTCATTGGAGAAAAAATAATGAAACTACTTATTACAAATTTAGTTACAAAAGTATCTATGACACTAAATATACCAAAACAATACAGGAAGACTTAATGAGTTCCTTACGCATTCCAAGATCCTCTTCTGCTGAATCTTCAAACTCGGTGTCTTTTTTCTGAACTGTGCATGCCATGGTGCCTAGAGAAGGAAGAAGAAATTGTGTCTATATATTAGATTATCCCTCCTATTCTCAATGCATGAACAGGATATGCAGATTTATTCCTATAAATGTACATAGTTTTTAAAATATTTTAAATTTGCCTCATTTGAGGTTATTTGATATCTCCTTTTTTATTTATTATGAAAATTTAAATTGCCATGGCACTAAATTGCCCAACAAACCAAAAACATTTAGTAAAAGTAGCAAAATTTCTTTAGAAATGTTAGCAAGGATAGTAAAGCTTTTACAACAATGCATATGAAAAAATAGTGCTGACCCTGGAAGTCAAGTTTAGTTTATTGTTATTTTAAATTTAAATTATTTAAAATTTTTCAAACATAATTAGATTGAAAGTACCTTTAGCCTGCTGTCCTTGGTGTGTTACATGGTGGTGAGTTATCAGGGTCTCCCTTCCCACACTTCTTAGTATCTGTGCTTCCTTGCAAACCTACTGTGTCCAAGATGACAAAGGGGACACATTGGCTTCCTCTTCCTCATTACAATTTTTTTAGTCCCTCTGTTTTATCATCGGATGGCCACAGCAGATACAAGCTACCTAATGTAAAGCATGGCACATTCCCTTCCAAAAATAAGTGAGAGATCTATGCTCCAAAAAAATTGTCTGTGGTACAGGATTCTTCTTTCTTGCCTTCATACAGTATTCTCACAATTGACTGACATTAGTTTTACAACTAACCTTGCACTGCTTAGTTTCTCCAAGAGTATTTCTATTCATGTGTTCACCATTTTTACCAGCAATAGCACTAATAATTGGTCCAACACAGTACGGTCCATCACCTAATGTAGAACTATGAACTCCCAATAAAAAAATACATGGCACAGCACTTAAATATCTGCAACACCTACAAGTTTTGTGATCCCCTACAAAGTTGCACAAATAGCAGGCAGAGGGGATCATCTAATGCATCTTCCTAGATAATCATCAGACAACATTTTCATGTAAATTAGCTTTACAAACTACTGTGTGTAAATAATAACACAAATAAATTCAGTGGTTTCTGAATTTTAGACAACTCCTTTAGTCTAGGTAACCTCAGAATAAACATGACATATCCTACTATATGTACAGTATGTTATTGCTCTGATTTTTTTTTAATTTAGTAAAAAAATAAACTTCTGCAACACTTTTTTTTATGTTAAGAAGCTCATCTAAAGAAAAAACAAAACCCTTCCACACTTTTATATTTCAATTTTGTAGAGTTAATAAGCTTTCCATCAAAAATTTGAAATATCCAAACTAGTACAGCTGGCAGGTCCTGTGTATCTAATCAGACCGATATTCATTGCGATGAAGGTGTGATATTCGAGGCAATCGGTTCACAACACAGTAGGTATACAGAATGGACAGTCTATAAATTAGGCATAATGTTAGAATAAAACTTTTGTTATAAACTGACGACACTTTTGTAGCATAACTACAGTGTAAACCTTTAGCGCAATGGTCCTGGGCTCCATCATCCTAAATTGTCCTAATATTACTGTAATATTAGGTACATTAGATTGTGCATGCTTTGGTTATTGGGACTATCCCTGCCCAGTAAGCATTAACATTGCATCCACTGATAAATCCAGGCAGAGTAGCTCTATTGGCTTTTTATTGTGTCCCCAATGGACAAACAAATGAATGTTTCTTTCAGTGACAACTGCATTGCAAACATTGCCCCAAAGCAAACTCCTTTTTTGATGATGAGACAACTTATTACTTAAAAAAAAAACAACAGAGAGGCTGAATTTCAGGACAGGGGGGAACCAAGCTTTCTTGTATCCAGAATGACGGGCTGGCAGAGACAGATATTGAATGGCAGTCAGTTTAGAGCCTGGCAATTGGCTGCTTAGGGCTGAACACGACATCCACGGTGAAAAGATGGACAGTATTGTGTTCCCCTATACTAAGACATGCAAAAGTATTTAGAGGTCTCCAACAAGGGCTGATAGGGGAGAATCAATGGGTAAGGATTAATCTGTCAAAAAAAGCTTTCACTTTGTCCTAAATGGGTATAAAGAGATTTCTCTGGACCCTGAACTGCATGCATGGTCTGCTTTATAAATGTACTGTACCTCCCCGTCCTCTTTGCTGAAGCCCTGCAGTTCACTTTTTTACTTCTACAGGTGAATTATTAGGTTATTATACTTAACATTCCTCCATCTTTCATAGTACAAGGGGTCATCCTACTGATGATATCTATGAAAAGGCTACGCAAATCTTGCAAATGAGAAATACAGTGCTTGCAGTGTTTCCTGATTCTGGAGCATGGAATACCCCAATGTGGTAAGAAGCCAGGGTTACGTTAACCAAGCTATCTAGTTAATTACAATTGTTTCCCCCCCCCACAAGGCATGTCTGTTTAGCCCTCCTCTGTCAGCAGCCACAAACATATGTTCACCCAGATTGTCATCTAGCTTGTATATACCACATTCCTTCACTTAGCAGCTGGACTGGTAAAATCTGTAGCTAGAGGACCTGGACTGGGCTCTGCCTCTGACCTGGATTTGCCCTGCAGTTCACCTCCATCTGAGCTGCATTTGACCTGCTTTAAGCAGGATTTGCATCACTATACATTGGTATAAGAATGCAAAACCCACTTAAAATAAAAAAAAGACCCAGTTTGTTGGTATCACTGTGGAGTACATACAGGATCTCTGTAGATCGAGGCACCCTCATGTCTCAGCTCAAATAGTATACGCTAGTGACATCCGTCTGTCATTAAAGGTTCTGTCCATTATTAAGGGCGGCTCTCTGTGACTTAGACTGGGAGACAATACTGTCCTCAAAGAACACAGAACTGTAATGGGAATGTTTCAAGTCTGTTCTACAAAAGCAAACTGAAAAATATATTCCAATAGGTAATAAGTTTAGGAGGCTAAAATTAAAACCTATATGGCTTACCTATGAGGATAAAAAATCCATGAGGAACATGAAAAGGGCATTTCAAAAATATAAAAATGAAGGATCACCTTCATCATTTGAAACCTATGAAGAATATAACAAAGGATGTAAAAAGGAGATAAAATGTGCAAGACTTCAAAATGAAAGACTGATTGCAAAAGAAAGTAAGGCAAACCCCCCAAAATTTTTTAAATATAATATTAGCAAAAAGTTCACATCTGAGCATGTAGGCCCCTTAAGGATGTTGCTGGGTTGGTAACTAAGAATAAAGACAAGGCAGATTTACTTACCACTTTTTTAGCTCTGTGTACGAAGGAAAATGGCAGAGCTCAAGTCCAAATTCATAATAGCAGTCTGCCTTAAATGAGTCACAATGGCTCAGAATTGACATGATTGAGATACAGCTGGGAAAAATTTAGGTTGACAAAGCACCAGGACCTGATGGATTACATCCACATGTCCTCAAAGAGCTGAGCTCAGTTATTTCAAAGCCAATATTTCTAATTTTTAGAGACTCTTTAGTCACTGGCAAGGTACCGATGGATTGTCGTAAGGCCAATGTGGTTCCTATCTTTAAAAGGGGAGCAAAGTCATTACCAGGTAACTACAGAGTTTAGTTTAGTACGTTAGTTTAACGTCCATAGTTGGAAAGGTCTTAGAGAGTTTGATAAAGAGCCACATAGAGGAGTTTCTGATAAAAAATAATATTATAAGTGATAGTCAGCATGGCTTCAAGAAAGACGGAGATTGTCAAACATATTTACTTTCTTTTTATGAGGAAGTAAGTAAACAGGTAGACAGTGGAATAGCAGTTGAGAAAGTGTTCTTGGACTTTGCTAAAGCATTTGACACTACCCCACAGACGGTTAATATGCAAGTTAGGGTCGATAGGTTTAGAAAAGTCAATCTGTAAATGGATAGAGAACTGGCTTAAAGATCGCATCCAGAGAGTTGTAATTAATGATTCATACTCTGAATGGTCCAAGGTTATTATGGATGTACCCCAGGGGTTCAGTGTTGGAAGCTTTACTGTTTAACATCTTCAAGATCAGAGTTTGGGATTAAAAGTACTATTTCTGTGTTTGCAGATGACACGACTATGTAATGTAATTAAGTCTATACTGGATGTCTATAATCTACAAGCAGACCTGGATGTACTGTTTGATGGGGCAGCCAATTGGCAAATGACATTTATTATAGATAAATGTAAAGTTATGCACTTGGGAGCTAACAACACGCATGCTTCATACTGTCTAGGGGGAATACATTTGGGGGAGTCAGAAATGGAGAAGGATCTGGGGGTTCTGGTAGATCATAGACTTAATAACAGCATGTAATGCAAAGCTGCAATATCTAAAGCTAGCAAAAATTACTTTACTCCATCATGGACATGTGCTTACATTCTAGAAAGTAATGAGTATCCCCTCTACCATGACATTGGTATGATTTCTCTTCACTTACTGCTGTGTCCCTGGGACAGGAAATGAAGGGAAATTTCCCCAACTGAATAGTAAACATGTTATATATGTAGTGTGAGAAATAATATTATAGTCCTTTCATTTTTTTTTTGTATATACAGTACAGAAATAGATTCCATTACAGCATATTAAAAATGTCCAACATTTTTTTAGTTTTGTATAGAGTAGGTGCTAAAGGGTATATGTCCTATCAGGTTATTTTTATTACCTGCACCCCTCAGGGGAAATTTCATTTCATTTCCAATAGGAATCTGAACAAAGTGAACACAATTTATATCCCATAGAGTTGGAAGATTTTGCTTGACTATTACTCTGATACCAACTCAGAATGTTACATTTTCTCTCTTAGGTTAGCAGAACAAATAAAGAGAATGAATCTTTGCAGCGGTGACATAAATAACAATAAATATTGAACAAAAGGTCCAAAGCTGCGTACAGACCTAATAATCATAATTATCGTTGGAAACGAAGACGAACAATGGCCGAAAATCGTTCACAAAAAAGGTAACCAATGACACTGACGAACGAGGATTGTCGTTGGAAATGAACAACCGTCACGGTGGATCTGATTGGGCGATGATCGATCGTTCGCTATCTATCATGTGTACGGTCGTTCAGTGATCGCGCATGTTTCTGCAATACACTTTCTCCTTTACATGTCACTCCCTGCATTTCAAACTATTGTATCTAGCGTGTGGACACTGTTGGTGGATTATATATGAACGATCATATTGTTACAGCATGTATAGAATTGTGCACAATACGATCGTTCAAATATAATCGTGCATAATTGTTGATCAGTCGTAATCGTTCATTTTCTAACAATAATTATTGGAAGTGTGTACCTAGCTTAACCCTTTACTACTTCATCCATAACTAACAAAAAACAAACCCCTCTACACACACTTTAGGGTTGAAAAGACTAATTTCTATCTATGCAGGCTGTCTGTTGTTCGTCCTCTCACATCACAAGTCTGTCTGACACTAAATATTACACTATGCAGTCTCTAATGGATTAAAACAAACACAATCCCCCTGGTAGTCAGGCACCATGTGATCATTGCCTAGGCTTTGTGTCACATGATGGGTGTACAGGAATAATGTCTATGTATTGCATGTATCGAGAATGATGATGTGAGGTGGTAACATAGAGATTCATGTGGATCCTGCCATGTGTAAGGAAATGAATGGAGATTCTCTGTCCATGTTCCAGCATACTTTAATAGATCCCCAGCCTAATACTGACTGTAAGTCCTCCCAGCTATGTACTACAATCATAGAACTACAGTTGGGACTAATTACCCATTGTTTTCCTGCTGCTGTTACTGCCTGATATAGAAGATTCAAACCAACCGCTCTGCCTCTTCTATCATTTGCATGCAGAAGTACAGTTACAATGTATGTCTGGAATAACGAAACTTACCTTTTCTAATGCTCAGGCTGCATGCAGTTCAACGCTGACTGAAAATTGTTACAGTTATAAGTAAAGTTTCCAATCTCGAATGTGTCTCCTAGCAACCCCCGAACGCCGGATGTCCCGGCTGACGTTGTCCTGGAAACCGTAGAATGCTGGAAGCTGTCCCTTTCGCTGATAGGCTGGGATTTACTGCTGTTCCCCTAGAAACGCTTTCGAAGGAGGTTACAGCAGCGCCAGATTGTGATTGTTGAGCGCGTGTGGAGGAGTGACGTCATAGCACCGGACTGTGAAATAGGGATTAGCTTTGTGATAGAGAATGCAGGGCGCCTGTGATGTGAGGAGGGCGGGGAGGGGTTGAGGGAGGGGTAGGGATATCACGCCTCAGTGCTGCCATCAGAGGAAGATGGGGACATTGCAGTGTGTGGTCCTCCTGAGACAGAAGGGAAGGACACCAAACACCCCAACACCAAAGCCAAATCACCTGCACAGACATTTACCAGGGTTTGGTTTCTGAGGATTCTGGGAGGTGAAGGTGACAATCATTGTGCTGAAGCGAGCTGAAAATGCTCTCCAGCCCATTGCAGGTGCAAACTCTGCTGGGACTGTGCATGTATGACAATGACATCAACATCTCACTGAAGTTAGGCATTCTTTTCTGCAAATGTATTTTTATAATCGCCCCTGGAGGTGATTTGATTTTGGGGAGTGGGGTAAATAGAAGATACCATTATCTTGCAAGGTTCATTATAACAGTGTTTTTCAACTTTTTTTGAGCCACGGCACATTTTTTTACATTGAAAAAATCCTGCGGCACACCACAAATCAAAAATGTTACAAAATGACACTCTGTAGCTAATTCTTTTGTCTCTAAGAATAAACAAGAAAACTATGTTACCTACTGCCACCCACTGACATGGAAGAGTATTACATTACTCTGCCAGTCACTACAGCACAGACACTCGACAATGGTAATTAGATAATTTCCCACGGTACACCTAAAGATCTCTCATGGCACACTAGTGTGCCGCGGCACAGTGGTTGAAAATCACTGCATTATAGGCAGATAATAAATATATGTTACACCCTCTGATCACATGAAATAAAGATTTTGTTTTGCTGCTCGTCCTTTATATTGGTGATAAAATACAAACAATGCAATAATCTGAAGGACAAATGTATACAATTCAGGCAGATTTCTAGGACATTTACCTAAAGAGATCTCTACCCAGGGTTAAAGTAGAACAAGCGGGGAACTATTTCACAGAATCCCTGGACAATGGGCCTGATTTATTAAAGCTCTCCAAGGCTGGAGAGAATATGAACCTGGATGACCCGGCAAACCTGGAAGTCATTTGCTTTTTGCTAGAAAACATTTTGAATCGTGGACCAGATACATTCCAGGTTTGCTGGATTATCCAGGTTCACTGATGAAAGTGTATTCACTCCAGCCTTGGAGAGCTTTATTAAATCAGGCCCAGTGACAGTGAGAACATTTAGAAGGGTCATTTTGACAGGAAGGAGATACCAGAGCCCAATGATACTGCAGAATCTGAAATTCCCAGTAGTGCTGGATTCCTGGTGCTCATGATCAATGGTCTGATCCATTGCCCTATATCACTACTGCCCCACAGATATGTAAAACCATAATATTCTTTTATTCTCAATCTTTTCTAACTTCTTTCCCAGCTGAAACTAACTCCAGATACTTTCAGACATACCATGGTTCACCACAAGCCTGAAATCTTTGTAATAGCCATGCCTGCTCAAGTCAGCTCCCAAAGACTTCTATGGGATAAACAGCCCTCCGTGGTAATCTATGGTACTCTGCTATCTGACACAACAGACATGGGCTTTTTAAACAATACTGCTGACACATGACATTGTGCCGGGCTGCAGTATGCATTCATGTATAAACCATTGGTGTGTGTAGGGATGGGGTTGGGGGCACAAAGCTTAAGTGTAAAAAAAAAAGTGTACAATTTTTTCTTTTGGTTAATGTTTTGCAAAAATAAAGTGGTTCACCCTTCTGTGCTCAGTCATAATACATTTCTGTTTTTAATTTCCGGACTTTGGGAACTGATGACTGGCACTTGTGTATCGGCTAACTGTAAAATCTGGGATAGAAATGAACATTTTCTTAGTATAGGGAATCTTGGAGGTGAATGTTAATACTTTTTTTAGGTCCAGGCAACCCAAATTTAACCCAGAGCATTTGCTTTCCCCTTACCTTTCCCTGTAATGAGAAAAAGTGTGTATTAATCCCTGGGTCATCAACAACAGCAGCAGAGTTAATGTCACCAGAAATACATCTCCCGAGAGCTCTCTCTACCTATTGATTTAGTAATGGATTTGTGTGGATATCCCCTGTAATTATCCAATCATGATCAGATAAAATGAATAAATACCTACATTCTTTTTACATGTCTGGATAATTGAAGTGAACCTTTGCATATTTATTGTGTGAACATTTTAGATCATATATTAAATCACTATGTATGGGCAGGCTTTAGTGAGTCAAGGCAGCAGCATTCTTTTGCTGGGAAAGAAATCAGCATATGTATAAGAAGAGGGACAGAGATGGATAGGTGGAGTTCTGTATTCTAGAGCTGGTTGGGTTCTACATTATTTTATTTCTAGTATTATTGTTGTCATCTCCACATATTCTGCTCCAATATGCAGTTCAGTTGTATGCATGTAAATCTGGGTGCAAGCTTATTGCCAAATTTGAAGTCAGAAATGCATTCTTTTAATTTAGCTAGGTTTCCTTTACCTTTCTTCTGGATTCAGAGCCAGAAGAAAGCCACCAGCAGCATCACATACAAGGGCATCAGTCCAAAGAATAATGTACACATTTTTGGTGGCCTAAAATATACCTACTTACTGTCATGTGAACTTTGTAGAAACCTTTTATTTTTTATATCTAACTGAACTGTACCTTTTACAGTACATCTGTAATAAGGGAAATATCATCATCTGTCATTGCTCGTCACTTTCTGAAAATAATAATTGCCTAGCTGTGGCAGATTGGATGTGTTAAGTCATTTTAGTCAAGAATAATTCTGTCTGTTATAGCAACATGTTGTAGAATGTTTTCTGACTACAGAAATCTTAAGAGCACAAATCATTTTGTTTTCTGTAGGAAAATGGTCTGTCTACTATAAAAGTCGGGCTTTTGCATGGACCCCAAGACTGTCACAGTCTCAGTACTGCTCTGTAAATAGGGAGACCCATAAGGCAAATCATGCATTCATTTAAATGTCTGAAAAATTGAAATTGCTTGCAACTAAAAAATGAATAGTTTACATTTTTGAAAAAAAAAATTAAGCACTTTAAAGCTATACACTACAGAATTCTTAGTATCTTGTAATTTCTGCATATTCACCAGAAAGTGTTTCCAATGATTTATGGTATCAACAAAGGTAACTGACATCCTTGTAACAATGAACATAGGTTCTGATGAAACTTGTTAGGATGGGCTCACCAAGACATTTGTATTTAACACTAGACAATGTTACAGTCAAAACAACGGCTGCAAGGAATTCATTTCTGGTCACACATTATCTTGTATTCAGTCTTCTTTCAGAAATATGACAGCAGTGTAACTGGAAGCTTTTGTTCATAAGACGCTATTGTTGGATTGTTCTGTGCAGTGCATTTTATTCTTCTGTGTCATTGTCAGCTGCTCGGTGTAACAGAATCTGTACAGGTGAAAGGTGCAGAATATTGAAAGGCCTTCATAGAGCCTAAATAGCAAAGAAATGAAATCACGCCATGTAAACTTCACAGCTTTACTCTTTTATTCACATTTCAGTATAGCCATCATATTTCTGACAATACAAGCTTTTCATTTACAGTTGCCATCATCCACAAAATCCCAGTACAATCCTTTAAAGACCTGTTCATGTACATTAATCCTTTGGTTAATTCTTGTTCTGACCCCAAGTCCTCCGTCCCATCTTTTCATTGAGACTTCACAGTGATGGGACCAGACATTTCACATAATTTAGTTATTTTATATAAATATTAACTGCTACACCCTGAGATCTACATATGATATTTCAGGATATATTGACATAGTTTTCTAGCTCATAGTGAATACAGTATATCCAAAACATTGTAAATATGACCGTGTTGAGTGAATCTTCTTGCACATACCCATAATCCTTTGGAATATTGTATAGTAAATTGAGAAAAGGAAAGAGGAGGTGTGGCATCTACCAACCAATCAGATTCCAGCAGATTCCATTTTTCTAGTAAATGTTAAAAAATGAGAACAAGTATTGTATCTGACTTGATTGCTATTGACAAGACCCAAGACCCCTTCCTTTCCTGCAGACTTTATGAATCATTTTTATTTGTAGGGTAGTAATGGATAGCAGTATTACTGTGTAGCTCCTCTTAGAGAAAGAATTGGCTGCAGTGTGAAATATTATGCTATAAACTACCTGCAGTACTTTTAAGTAGCTTACATCTGTGAGTTATACATGAAAGGCTTTGAATGTAGTTTAAAGGCAGCCGATTCAGGCACTAGAAAATCATCACAGCAACATGTTACAGTATGAGACAGGCTCCGACACCAGCTCTCCCCTTTATATAGACACATCTCCTATGACAGGAAAAATCAAATGCTAATGGAAGGCATTGATAATAGTGTAAAAACTCAATATGCACCTCTGCTCCACCTAAGGTGAGTTCTATCTCCACAGCTTGGACTGAGCTCTGCAAACAGTGCATGTCAGTTTCATGGTTAGTCAGGGTAAACTAACAGACTAAATACTGAACAGACTAAGGCTATCATCACACAATCAAAATGCTTATATATTCTAAAATTTTACATTTGAACTTAAAAAAACATGCACAAAATGTTATTCTGTTCATACTGTGGTGATTGGTACTCAGAATAAATGGAACAAAATTAAGATCAAAGCACCTTACTATATAAACCCAGTAAACTCGAGAGGTTGAAGTGGAGAAAAAGAAGGCATGTCCCAAAAAAGCCAATTAGATGTTTTCTTCCGTTTTCTATAAGAAAGTATAAAAAATAAAAATAACTAGTGCCTTTCTTGTTGGTTAATATGGGCAGTGTCAATCTATTTTTTTTAGTTGTCACACTGCATACAAAGAGATTTCATTAGATCTTTCATATAAACCAACACATACAAACATTGCCTACAAGAATCAGTGATAATATTGCATATTGGTTTGCATACATATGTAGAATAGATATGTCCACTGGAGCTGAGGAGTGAAATGAATTTGTTAAATAGGGTAGGTAGCTGATAGTGTCTTACAGACATTCACAGGTCTTCATCTTTTAAAGAATGTTTCACTTCCACTAAAAACATGGAATATCTCCTCATTTGGAAAGCAACTGGAAAAATTCCCCTCTATCTCAGAAGAATATGAGTATGTCATGTTTATTACAGTTTGAGTTCAAATAGCTATGTGCATTTAAAAAGAGCAGGCAGGAATTATTCTGGAGTCCTGGATTAGATCTCCAACAGTAAATTTTTGTCCTCAAGGGCAGATAATAGTACTGTGGAAGTTTCCTCCCCTGCTGCTAATGGAGTTATCATGGTTTATTATCGAAGTGGAAACCTCTTTTAAAGGAATATTATCAGAATGACTGTTATCTGCTCAGCCAAGTAGTCCAAACCCTAGAACTGGTGCCAGTCGTGGGGCAGGTAGTCACGGAGTGTGCCCAAAAATCAGCACCATCTCCAGAGATAAAGCAAAGACTGCCTAAAGTACTGGAGAAGAATCTCAGTTGTCACAGAAAATAGCCATTCTCATAGCAGAAACAAAATACAACAGATAGATTGGAACACTGGTATTTATAGCATTTGTCATCCAATAGTTAGACCTGCTCCTTCATTTAGTGCTGGGCTGCCCTGCATTGTGTGACACTGTGCTAGGCTGCAGGAGTCCCAGGCACTTTACACAACTGTAGAACGTGGCACATTTTGTATATACAATGGGTAGCCCCTGGCCGATTTCTATGTATATGTACATGTTTATTTCTCCTTTACATTGTTATATAGATAGGTTTATAGATATATTGATATATAAAAATACAGCTGCAATAATATAAGGAAGGATATCTCTAGGTACTTATCTAAAACTACTTTTTACTAGTTTGTACACTACACTAGGTAGCTTATAGTCCTATGGTTTTCATACATGATAGAATTAAAAATAATTCCATTAAAATCAAATAATAACCAGTGCTGATAAAGAATCTAATTAAACATGTTCTGTATAAAAGTCATATTTTCTTTTTTAGGTATATAAAGGTATGTTTTAAAAATTCATGTCAGTTTGTTTTTAAAAGGTTCTGCTGAACACAGGGGGTCTTTATTAAAAATTGAAAATACAAGCCCATCCTCCGCTGTGAATACTGGCTGGTTTATTTAATATGGTGAATATCAGTACCTCACAGCAACCTAAGATCAGTATGCACAGCTTTAGTTTGTAATTGACCCAAGCTCATCAAACTTGCATTTACATGGTTGCAGTTCGCACATCACTTTGATATGATTTAGTAAATACGTTTGTTGTTTCATATTGATGGTTGTTTCTCATCAGGCTTTTGCTGGCCACACTAAAAGGATGATTTCAGCAAGTAGAATAAACATGTTGGTGTCTTTTTCAAGAATCTTGACATGTATATGTACTAAATAATTACATAAACAATGTTTATTACCCCAAAAAGAAAACCCAGCATCAGTTAAAACTACTGAAAACAAAAACTTTGTGAACCTTTGAAAATAAAAATAATGTTTGCTTGTAAGCAGAACATGCACTATCACAGGTACAAAGTAGTTTGCTATCCAAGGATAATTAGGAGTGGAAAAAGAGATTACAATCTTAATAAAATGTTTTGTTTCCTATAATATATTAGACCTATACTATAAAAGCAGTGGTTTTCCCTGCCCATTGTCTTTTATTGCTCACTCAGAAGGAGCACAAACGTTGCAAAGTGAACAGGTTGAGGATTTTTCTGATCTATGGCACAGGACAGGATCTGCATGAGTTAGAGCCTAAGATTCAGTATGTCTGCCTGGGTGGCTGTACAACCAATACATTTGCTTCATACAGGTCCTGCTGTATGTAGTGGTTATAATGAGGAAGTAGTGGGTTTGGTCGTTATTGGACAAAGAAATAAACCCCCCCACCCCAATTACACAAAAACCACACAGAACAAGTATTTAAGAATATAGGGGCATGACAAACATGACACTGCTCCTAGTTACTTTCACAATTCCAAGCTAAATGCCTAATATTATTTTTTTGTATTAATATAGCACCAACAAATTATGCAGCCTTTTACAAAGTCCATTGCCATATTACTAACTGTCCCTCAAAGGGATGCACATCTAATGTTCCTACCATAGTCATATGTAGTCTAACTCAGTTTTAAGATTCATTTTTGGGGGGAAGCCAATTAACCTAACTGAATGTTTATGGAATGCAAATTCTGAGAATTGAGTCTGGGGCCCAGTACTACAAAGGTCAGAGTGCTAACCAATCCAAACCCACATAATTTCAACTGGCAACCCTAAGTGCTGTTCTATGGGGGCAAAGGGCAGTTTGGTTAGACCTGCGTCAAAGGTAACAGCCTACCAAGCTTGGGTATTAGGTGTATAAATCACACACAGGTCAACCTAACATAGTGAGCAACAAGGGAGCAAGGTACTTCTCATCTAAGACCTAGGCCCAATTTGTTTACATTTTGTGTGCATGCTACTTCATTCTTTGAGATGCCATACAAGTAACTAGAACTACAACTATCTGTGTTTGTAAAATGTAGGTGTGTTACAGATAAACTACTAAATGACTTTCCATCATTGGAAATAAAGCTCATTTTACTATATTCACACTAGAACTAGGGATGGCATTCCAAACAGTTACAGCAATATTGGCCATCACTAAACTGCACTCCCACCCTACTATACTCTCCAACACTATCCAACTGCTAAAGGAACAGACAAAAGAAACAAAGAATACATCTATATGAATAAATAAAGCTCATAAGGGAATATATTATGTTTATGGTGAAAGTCAAATTGACTGGCTCTCACTGTTCTTGGTAGTTGATGAATAGTGATAGCACAGAACCAATGCTGGACCTAATATTTCCAAATCTTTAGTGAGGGAACAAACTAATTTATTAATTACTACTAGTCCCTAACATGCAGTTTAATTTATTCTTTTTAAAGGAATAATCAGGACTGATATCTCCTGCCACCAATGCTGACTGATGGAAGTACTCCAAGTTAAGGGGCAGGTATGGCACTCTGTATAATGCTTACCTGTGTGCTCCATCTTAAAACACAAAATACTTCCAAGGTTTAGGTAACAAGAGGTCCAGGTTTATAAGGTACAGCTGTCCTGTGGCATGGCCATTGCCCTCCCTACCTACAGCTTCTCCTCCTAGCTAGTAAAAATGGACATAAATCTTTGGAAATGAATCAATAAAAGTGCAGTAGTCAATTAAAAAATAAAGTGATGTTATTACACAGTGATCTCTTTCTATGTTTTTCTCAATTCAGCGAGCCATTTCTTTTGGTACAAAATGTACAAATGGCCACATGAAAATAATATTTGCTGCTGCCCATAAATAAACCACACTTATTTGTTAACAAGAATATACATATGAATATAACATATATAAATAAATAAAATTCCTAAAAGTACCTTCATTTCAAATTTTCCTCAAAATCTTTGAACTTGGGGGAATATGCAACTGAAAAGCCAATAACTATATATGGATATATACATTTATGCTTGTGTTTATATATAGCAAATGTTAAATGAAACATCAATAAAATAAATCTCATCTCCCAACCATTATTAGTTTCTACAAAGAAATTTTGATGTAGTAAAGCAAACATTTTTATCCCCAGAAATTTGTCTTTCCCATTTTTACCCTCCCTCTCTGATGCTTTGTGTTTTGGCATGTGTTTTGGTTTTCACCTCTGCTTTTTGTCATTGAAAGTTGGCCTTTGCTGTTGGTTCCTGAGCGCTGCTTTAGTCTGGTCTGTGAGGCACCCTGCGTGCTTAGCTCGAGGTGGTAAGATTTGTAGCTTTCTTTTGTCCCAAGTCAGAATATATCAGGACAGTTAGACCAGTCTTGTTTGTTTTTGCACTCCCAATATCCTCCTTTGTAAACACACATGAGCTCTCCAGTAAAAGAATCAACCTTCCGTTCAAACCACAATGGTTGATATCCTTCATAGTCACAACCTGGATTAGAGATAAATCAGTCAGTAAAAGACGGGCAAATGCTGCATAGAACAAATGATGTTATGTCAACCTTTATGACAAACCATAATTCTATCAACCAACAACCACTCTCTCTGGGCTTGGCAATACTCCAACATTAGCCAAGCCATAGGGCTACACTATACATTTCTACTGATTTGTATTTATAGCAACTCTATAACAACTATGTAAAGCAACTTAAAAATAAAACTGTACTTTTTAACAGCCATGTTCCTAGGCTGATAATAATATTATCCTAGCCCATTCAGACAGGAAAAAGCATTTCCTCAGTCAGCTCTCCCCAGTAGACAAACAGCATTTCTGTGACTTTGTAGGAATTTACAAGGTACAAAACACTGTAGCAAAATATAGCTGATCTTTAGCACATTTATGATGAAAGACATAAATTGCACTGAAACCAGGATTTACATACATGACTGTGTCTTTTAGGATGACCCTGGATTATGTCTGAACAAAGATGGCTCCAACTTTTCAAAGAAAAGATACATTGGTCTTTATTTATTAACTCTCTCAAAGACTGGAGAGGATACACTTTCATCAGTGAACCTGGGTGATCCAAAAAACCTGGAATGGATCTGGTCCAGGATGGAAAAGAGTTGCTACCAAATAACAAATGACTTTAAGAAATCCATTCCAGGTTTGCTGGTTCACCCGGGTTAACTGATAAAAGTTTATCTTTTCTAGCCTTGGAGAGCTTTAATAAATCAGGCCCATTGATCCATACATTTGCAACTCGTTGTACTGGGCTGTAATGGGGAAACTTCCATCACATTCACAGGATTTACATTATCCCCACCCTGCCAATGCAGATGGCTGAAAACTCCAAAAGATAGAGGTGCCAGAGACTCCAACAGAGAGTCCAACACCTTCATGACACATTGGTAAATGGGATAAAGGAGAAATTTGTTTTGCAATTTTGCAGTACTGAAGGAAGCTCAGGCACTAAAATGACCTTAGAAGGGCACAGAAGGGGCACCTTTTCATACCATCTGGAGTAAAGATTAGGCTTGTAAAGAAAAGCAGTAGGTGATTTACCTTCTTCTAAAGCCTCTGCGGCTTCCGCCTCTCTCCTTCTTCGTACAGCCCTCTGCTTTTCTTCCAAACGCTGCTTCTCCACGTTTGCCTCATCCCACTTGCCATTCTCCATTAGCCTCTGGTCTGGCCTGTGCCGGCTGTCGGTGGGGGCAGTGCTGTCATCAGGCTCATTAAGAGTAAGTGCAAGTTCAGAGAAAAAGTACATATTCTCTGCATTCTCACTATAAGATACAAGAAAAATGGGATATGAAATGTATTACACTACACCCAAATTCACCTAAAGTCAATGAAGAAGCCAATGTCAAAAAAGTGGAAAAAAATGATAGAGAAATATAGAGAGTGGGTGATCAGTCAGATCTCATGATTTGTTTTTTTGTTGTTGTTTTTATTGGAAACTGCTATAAGACATCTAATGTGCCCTTATCTGATCTAATGTACTGTCATGCCATGTATTTACAAAATTTATATATATTCTATATTAACCTGTTTATTTAAACCTGAACCAAAATGGCTAAATACAGTACAGATATGAAGGTATATTTATATATAAATATATAAATATATGAGCTGTTTTTCCTCCTAAAGCATTGGCGTTTGTGATCATGTAGTTCATTACACAGCTCAGTCCGACATATTGCCAGGCCGGAGATCTGACTTTTACCTACTGCAGAGACAATGGAACTTTGCCATTTAGGGTAATGGGACAGTGCCCATTGATAGACTATATACCCAAAGCAAGTTAGACTCACAAGGTAATGCCCTATTGGTATTTATTTTTTTTTATGCAATACATAGGTGAAAAATCATTTTGAATTTATTTACAAAATCAATAAAGGCTTTTTTACGACACAATCAATGTTTAAAATCAAAACAAAAATTAAAAATATAAATTTGGCTAGAAAAAAAAAAGAATAAAAGAAATAAAATAAAAAAAATAAGAATATAAAAAATAACAGATTATGGGAGAAGGGGAAGAAGGATTGGGATAAACTGGACTGGGTGAATATTACTATTGTACATTTTTAACAGAAATTCTTATTGATAATAACTGCTACTATTAAGGTTTGCCTCCCCCTGGCAGGAGGTGCAGAATCTAAGTGACCCCCGGTCACCAGTGCATCCCGCATGGAGTGATAATTCGGTGACTCTAGTGGTCACAAGGCTTCTTTGCTGCAAGAGGGTCACCGGCTCGCAGCCCCCAGGCTCTCCCCACCAGGGAGTGACATGGATCAGAAGGGCCATCTTGGGAATGGCGATGAGGTGGGAAAACAGCTAATCAAGTCGAGGTAGTTGGACTGGCCGAGGTCATGGCAGGCAGGGGACAAGGTGGAGTCAGGTAACATGCTGAGGCCAAATACAGAAATTCGAAACAGACAACTAGCTGGCAGAGAGGCCGAAAGTGCACCGAGGATCCAGAAACCTGAGTCTGGAACTGGAGAGCTTTAAAAAGGCTCAACAGCCAATGGCAGGACAGGACTGAACAATCTGTAGATTGGCTACAGCATCTACTCCAGAATCCCCTGCAGCTGTGCACAGCCTCAGTTTCTGTGCAGGGGATAAACGGTGGGAAATTCATGGCTACAGTGATGCAGGTGATGTTGAAGCCGGCTGAGCAGATGATATGCAGGCAGAGTGGTAACAGCTACTATGATAAAGTTTGTCATATATTAGGCCTACTTCAGAGTAAAAATTAGATTTAAATGCCAGTATAAAGCAGAAGAATCTAATTTCTTCACCTTCACATCAGCACGGTCTGTGTCCTTTTGAGAAGTGATCTCATTTTAGCCCTTCTCTCTAACACATGTCATTATAACTCTGCCATACGAAATATTCAGGCAACAAAGGTTAATGAGATCAATGTGTATACAGCATTGGAGGGATACTGGTTTATTACAATGTAAAATAAATCAATGAAGAACATTTCTATTAAATAGTCACTTCAAACAGAAAAAAACTAGACAAGTGAGAGCCCATATATCAGCACCATAAATCAGATGACCTTTATTTAAGGGAAACCTATATTCCGAAAAATATTCAGGCTGTCATTGCTGACCTTTCATTTTCAAAATGTTATCTGCCTTTTTGTCATGCTGAGCCTTCACCTTCAATATTTGGAACTGCAAAACTGGGCCAGGTATGAAGCAAAGTATACAGACGAATTGCACATATGAGATCAGTTTTACCTTCCAAAGTGTTTGTATTTCTGACCATCCAGTTCTTTATACAACTCTGTAGACACAGCCAGGCTGGAGATATGACTTTTACCTGCTGAGTTTAATGTGACTTTGCCCATTTAGGTTACACCCCCTGCTATCCCAAATCAAGTTATAGTAACCAATCCATGTCCCGCTGGTAACCTCCCTTTACAAATGGGCAGCAGTAAGATTTCATATTTTAGTTTGAATATAATGATACCAGTAAGATTTAGCTTCAAGACATTGCCCAGATAAGGTATCTTTTAATTTAAAATACATTTGTCACACATCTTGTGATAAAAAGGTCATTAAAATCAATTAAAATGTGTTTTACACATGCATATCTGTGTTCATCTGTATTTGGTTTACTCATATATGAGAAATGTATAGCAATATTGTTGTAGGCCTCATGAGCTACAAGCTAGCAGGACATTAACCACCCCAGCGGTAATCCTGAGTGTGACTCGGGGTGGGAAATCTATGCAAAAAGCGGTAACCCAGAGTCACACTCGGGGTAAATTTGGGGGTCCCCCTTACCTTAGCCCCGCTCTCCAGCGGCGATCGCACGATCCCGCTGTGATGCCGGGGCGCTTCTCCGTCGGGGGACGTGGCCGGGCGGGAAATTTAAAAGCAGATTACCGAGTATTCTGTTTTTAAATACCGCCCGTGTCCCCAGCACCCCGCTGCACGCATCTGCAGTTAGATGCGATGCACCATGCAAGATTTCTGCAGATGCAATCACCAATAGTAAATTCTGGGGGTGATGCCAGCGGAGATTTCCCGCTGGCAGCACCCCCTGAATCTACTGCAGTTGCTCTCTTGCTCGCATCACCCGGAGGCTGATCTCCGGGTGATGCGAGCAGGAAAGTGAGCAGGGCGGGGACATCCCCACCGCATCACCCGGCAAGATGTGTGACATCTTCCGGGTGATGCGATGGAAGTGATGGATTCTGGGGGCGGGAAATTTAAAAGCAGATTACTATGTAATCTGGATTGACTACAACAACACCATAGGAGGTGTCGACAGAGCTGACCAAGCCATGACATTCTACCCAGCGATGAGGAAACAGCAAAGGAAATACTACAAGAAGATTTTCAGGCATCTTGTTGAGCAGTGCCTATGGAATGCCTACATTCTGTACAAAAAAAAATAGTCAGAGGCCTGTGAATCATTTAGACTTCATTTTTGCAAGTTTCCGAATCCATAGTCAAGAACCACCAAACATCATCAGTGGCTATGAACAGACCTGGACGTCTTGCTTCCACCATTGTCAACCCAGAACGCCTGACCGGTCGTCACTTCACTGAATACATCCCACCAACCCAGAAAAAGGCAGCACCTACAAGGATGTGCGTGGTTTGCTGCTCAAAGACCAATTTTTTCTAAAATCTGCATTTAATTTATCTTAATTATTTATCAATATTATTGCACCCTTGTTTGGAAAATTTCAGTTAGAAATTTTTGATAAAAAAATTTTTTTTTGATAAATTACACTCTTGTGGTTTATTATTTCATTATTTTTAAATTAATGATTTATAATTATGTAATATATTATAATTTATGATTATAATATAATAAATAAATATAATTATTATACCTGGGAGTTAATTCTAAGAATTACAGGCCCACAATATAAACAAAAATTTCTATGCAAAAAAAATAGGATCACTTTTTGCATCAAAAAACTGACAGGAATAGAACGCTAGAGGGGTTAAGCTATCTGTAAGCTTGTGTTTGCACTCACTTGTATATTTGTCCTAATGGAGAGCTTTAAAGCAACACTAGCCACTATTAATATGTCTATTGTTTCTGAAAATGCAAGATTGACTGTCATGCTGATCCATAGTTTCAATGCTCTTTTTGATTTAAGGAAGCAGAAAGTCAGAAAATGAGTGACTGAAAGTATTAAAGCAAAATGATGTATGAGAGACAGGTAAGTAGCAATTTCTGCAATACACAAGTTTTAAACTAGAAGTGTAAATATGAGACCATTAGGGTCATTTCAGACCCACAGTGAACTGGAGCATGCTGCCGCTGGCCTAATCTCAATCCCAATTGCTCACATTCATGTAAATTTGAGTGGTTGCCAACTATTTTGTACAGGTGACTGAAAGTGGCAACATGCGGCTACGGTGGAACATGGCAATTCCAGAAAGTGACAAGTCACTTTTTCCTGTGCAGTTGCTTTTGTAAGAACCATTTGCAACTATGTGCAGTGAGGTTTGATGCTCCAAGGTGCACAGCAGCAGTCTGATGTGTGCTCAGGGATGTCAAATCATGCAGTTTTCCACTGCAAGTATAAAAGGGGCCTTAAATGTGCACATCTTTTTTACAATTTTAACCTATATTTTTTTTTTTCAATCACCTATGAACCAACTTTAAAAATGTATTGGTTTGTTTTGATGTGGTGCTGTACTTTTGATAGAATGAACATACCTGTACTGTTCACTTTTTCTGGAGACCATTGATTAGAAAGTTAAAAATTTAACTGTATTGATTGTTCATATTGTGAAGACTTACGGTAGAGGGTATTTCTTCCACAGTAGCTTTGGTGGAAGGGTTTGGTAGACTGTTTTCTGCTTGCCTTCTCCACTTCCATTGCCTTGACTGCTCTGAACAATCTTTGCACATTCCATCTTTTCATCCCACGTTCCTGATAGAACATAATGTGCTTTTCCGTTTGCATCGGTCACAACCCCAGTGACCTGTAATAGATCAGAAAAGCAGGTTAGCTTCAGTGTTATTGCCAACATCCAAC
>NC_092863.1:59268398-59330053 GCF_032062135.1 Pyxicephalus adspersus | reverse complement strand
ATATGCTCTGTGTATTGTGTTCCAGGCATGTAAAATGCTAAGCAGTTTATTGGATCATTTTAATAAATCAATCATAAATCAATTCTATATTTAAATTGACCAAACATGATGACTATTGAGTGAAGCCTCAAAAGATCTGACAGGTTTGTGAGACCTCTGTATTGATTTCTGTTCCACTGATATTCGAGTGGCTCACATATGCTTATTTTTACTGTTGGTTTGTGGTAGTAAATTGATTGAGATGTGTAGTAAGGAAAGACATTTATATGGAGTATTTATGGAACTAAACATGTTTCATATATGGCTAACATAAGTCTCTGCTTTATCTCTAATTGGTTTACGCAATTTTAGAAGTAGAATAAAGTAAAAAGCAGCACCACCACCAGTTAGTTCAATTCACATGATTGTATAAGCCGAGTACAGAATGCTTTACCACGCTAATTACACTCCACAAATCTCATTGCAGATTTCAATAATACAGCAAATCAAGCTGTATGCATGATCTTTTTTAGAATAAGCTTTTTTTATCACTTTTAAGTGACTGACAATACATTACATGGTCCATACCTTTTCTAACTTCTCTACACACAGCTTTTTAGCTACTGCAAAATGATAGCTAAAAGGAAGGTATGAACAACAACTGTGTGTTCACTCTATCCCCAATGGAAGATGAAAGTGGTTGCATTGCCTGAACAGCATAGTAAAAAGTTACATATTTTCCAGTCTTTAGACAGGTATTGCCTAAAAAGATCCTAGATATCTATGTGACAGCTGGCACTGCTCCACAAACATCTTAGCTGATCCAAGTGTTTTAGAGTAAAATAAATTATTAAGGATCCTACAGTATGAAATTATTCTATGTGGTCAATATCTCTGAAATGTCACTATATGGACTCAAAATCTGCTGTCGCTCAAGGAATACATTATTAATGTGTATGTTGACATGAATTTTGCTGCAATCATTAAACTTAGTATAGCTTATATTACACTTCTGGTAACCAGGAAAAGAAAATGTATAGCTTGCAAAAAGCAACAGAACAAAGAACAAATTGGAAAGCATTTGTTGAAATGTAATAAGTCCACAAATTAATTTCCTTATCTGGTACATTATGATCTTGGTAATTTATTCAGAAGTAAAGATCTTGTTAAATGCCAAACCACCTATGTCTACAAGAAGCCGTGTTCTGCAAAACACGCACTTTTATTGGTAGGCAAACAGGAACACTGCTGAGAAATATATGTACATGTTTTAATCTACAAGGCAGCAATTAAAATGGAGCCACCATGTCACTGCCTCCCGGGGTTCACTGCACAGTATTTAACCAGCTTGATGTCATTTCAACACACCTACCGTATAAATGATAAGCCGTAGCTGCTCTTTCAGGGTACTGATACCCAGGAAATAATTTACTGTGCATGTATCCCTCTGTTGACTATGACTCTATAACTAATTTGATTACCTAAATCTTTTAAAGGACATAAATTGCTTTTATTTGATACATAATTTTAATAAATATCTTGCTTTTTTAAACTAACAAGTGTTTTTCTTGGAAGCAGCTAAAACAGAAAACACTTGAAAAACTGTTGTTGGCACTCTGAGAACTTTGTAACATTTTTTTATAGTATCCAATGGGTAGATCTGTCATTATCATCTAATAAATATTTAATTTCATATTCCTACCGTAGGAGGGCTGCTATTGTGCATATAAGCTGCTTTTTTAACAGACCTAAATTCTGAGTCAGTGCTTGATCAGGTGAAGATCAGTGACAGCGAATGCTTACCATATCAATTATGCTTTTCTCTTGCTCAGTGCTGAATTGAGGGGCAGGAGCCAAAGAAACATATGTGCTATAGCACACCTTGTACTATACCCTGCATGAGTAAAATGCATGTTTGTTTTAATGAGCACAGTCTAATCATATAAGCAACGAACCTTATACAGAGCTTTAGTGGAAAATAAAATAATAGTTCAATTTGAAAGAGCTGCTAAGGTGGGAGTGTCCACTTATATCTCGCTTTTGGGACACGATTATTCAGGTATTTATTGACTGCACTGGGTCCACCATAACCAATACTCCCAAAATAGCTCTTTTATCCATGGTTCCGGGTTCCCTCAAAACTATCAAAGGTGGGGCTCTACATCATTTTCTTACGGCAGCAAGGGCCACTCTTCCGAGATTGTGGAAGCAATCTGCTGCTCCTTCTATAGCCAATAGGGTCTCCGAACTTGAAAAAATCCGTCATATGGAGATGTTGGTAGCGCAGGATGATGATAGATTGGAACAATTTAATATTACCTGGTCCACCTGGGATTGGTTTAAAGAATCTCCCTGATTCCATACATATTTTATTTAGTGTCCAGATTTACAAGATGGAACACAACCCCGGTATTGAGGGTTATTATAAACCCCCCCCCTTTTTTTTTTTTTTTCTCGTATCTAGTGACTTTCTCCATCCCCCTCCCATCCCCCTTTTCTCCCCTGGGCTGTTTTGTTATGTGTGTTTGTTTTTGTTTTTTCTTTTATTTTATCTGTTGTCCAAGAATATTGGTTTACACCCTGAGCCATACGCTTCCGCTAGCGGATATGTAGCTGTTTTTGTACAGGTTCAATATGGGCTATACGATCCCTTTAGAACTAATATGTTTTTGGTATATTTTTTGGGTATTTGCAGCTTTTTTGGTTATATACTTCTGTTGTTCTGTTGTTATGAAGCCTACACTGTTATGTTCGATACACTGTATGTGTTGTATGTCTGATTCTTTTTGTTATGTTTATCTGTTATTTTTTTCTGAAAACTCAATAAAACCGATTGAAACACAAAGAGCTGTTTTTTGCAATTCTCTTCTTCAATCAGGAATATTACTTCTTTTCTGTACAAGATGTCCTTAGTCTTCTGATAAATGACAGTCAGCATTATTCAACCCTAACCAAGAAGTCCTAATCCCCCAAAACTCTGCTTTAAACTCAGATTATCATGCTCCCTGCTAGCACAGGAACTGTTTGTTATGGTATTATTCCCCCAGTCTGTGCTTTGCTTGACAGGGACCAGAAGAGGCTTATTAGAAGTGAAAATTTGGGGCTTGTGTTTTGTGATTACCGAACTCTGGTAATTTGTGTCTGTTCAGCTTTAAAACACATACATGTAAAGCAATGCATATATGATTCTCATGGAATTTATTCTGCTACATTACCTTTCTTGCAATGTCCCTTGAGAAGTAGCTGTATGGGGTGAATTTCAGTTGGCATTTATCCTTGGTTTTATAGTTTGTAATTTCAATATCTCCAGACTATAAAGAGAAAAATTGATAATAAAATAAAAAATGTTTAAAATGGAGGAGAAAAAAAACACAATGTCAACCTCACACCCTGTGACAACCATACCAGCTGATCTTATTTACTGTAAAAGCTGCTTTATTAGCTTATTTCAAGCTGTCCCATCTATCTGCTATGTGTTACAAGGCTATTGGATGTGGCAGCTACAAGCCTATAAACAAAAAAGCATGCTTTACCCAGCACAGGACCTTGTGTTTATAAGCTTTTGATGATGTTTGACTCAATGGACCTGAAATCCATTCCATATTTTCTGGATCACCCAGCTTCACTGATGAAAGTGTATTCTCTACAGCCTTAGAGAGCTTTAAAAAGCCAGGCCCAATATATATTGTGCATAATTTAATAAAGATTTTTTTTAAGAATTCAAAAGAATTGTAACGCAAGAACTTGTTTGTAAGGTGGTTTATTTAGCTACCGCTACTACCATTGGCTCTGCTAATGGCAGCTACCACCATTACCATAAAAACACCAAGGATATCTGCCCTGGCCCACTAGTAAAGAGAATGTACCAACAAGTATAGTTACCTAGAATCTAAGAAGATGGTTCAAAATCTTGTGTGCAATAGAGTTTTTTTTGGAAAATCCATAAAACCTTAGCAGTATAGTTAAAAAACATCACTAGAATATAGGAAAATGCGATGCTCTTATATTCTTCTTAAAGTGGATGTAGTGTTTATACATAGCCATTTAAAGGCCAATTTTAGGCTTCTCGTATGATTTTGATTATCTACTTTTTCACTTGCCTTTTGAAGGCAAAGAAAACCTCAAAAAGGATTTTTAAGGAAACAGTAGGCAAAAGTTTAAGAGATAGAAATGGTAGGGTGGGCCACAGTTTCGGAGGCTTACACTATTCTTCTTTGCTTATAGTAACTTTACACTTATTAAAAACTATTGAAACATTGTGTGCTGACCTGATCTATCCAGAGTTTGCCCACAATGATATTATGGACCGTTGATGTGACTTTTTTCCAAACGTAGTGGTTCCCAGAGGAGGGAAACTCCAGATGGATGTCCCCTGATTGGAAATAAACACAATATTTTCAATAATTGGAACCATTGGTAGCATTTCACTTTTACATATACAGTCATTCTCTCAGTTTGTTCATTCTTACAGTGACAATTCCAATTCACATACACTTAAACCCATCTGATTTTTGTTTTTTCTTACCTAATGGCATAATTGAGAGATATTTGCCCCTGAATTTACTAGCAATGGTAATTTCTTGCCATAAACTCCATCCATTCTTGGAGTAAACATGATGGGCAGCTGCTGGCGGATGGTGACTGACCTGCCAAAAATAAAATTAGAACTTTAACGAATGCATTAACTGCAAATGTGTTTGTGTTTCATCAATTGATGTGGATTGGAAAGGACAAACATCACATTAAATAACACAGTTATGACAGGCATCTCTGTTTTATAATTTGTATCAGAATGTTTGACAGCCTATCTTACTGCAGTTATTTCTCCAGTATGAAGGGTGTGGAAGATTGGTATAAATATGAAGAAATGTTTGTTGGCAGACTAGATACAGAATTGTAAACTACCTAGTGGTTGCAGATCCATTGCTGGGAAACACAAAAAAAGAGAATTACAATGAGAAACATAAACCTGTTTTGTTAGGTCTTTTGGTGAAATCATATAATGATTTGACAGTAGTTGACATTTGTCCAGGTCACACACCATCAGAATTTTAGTGATTTTTGAGTTCAGTTTCAACCAGTTGAAATGTCTAGTAAAATGTGGTTAAATGAATTGTGTGACACCCAGCAGTACTTCCATGTTTAAATAAAGACATATAGAATGACATGCCTATAAAAGCAAAGGTAATGGATGCAATAAACAATAGATGCAATACATGTCATCGTTAACTTGTTCTTGCAAAATGTTGGCTACTATGGCCTATTTTTCTTTGCTTCTTGTTAGTCAATTGTTGTTTCCTATTTTGGAAGAGAAGGTGGTTATACAACTCCCTTTTTATTATACAATTTTAGAGTCCACAACTATGAATCTGTACTATATAGCATTTTGCCTGTTAGGTAAAAAACAAAAAAATCAATTTCCCATTTTTCTCTGCCTATAATTCCCTAGAAGCACAGACTAATCTCCGTAATTCTGCACAGCTGGGACAAAATAGGTTAAGCCATCATTGTAAACTTATAGAAGCATAAGTGACGTGTGTTGTAAATGGATGCAGTCTGGCAAAGAATCAATTATAGCACAGATATTTTACAAGATCTTTCTTTTTAAAAAAAATGGAGATGTCGTCTGGAATTCAGTGTTTCCAGATCAGTCAATATGGAATTAGAAATGTTTAGGTCTTGTGTACAAGATTGTTCAGAGTAATTAGACTTATCTTTTTGTGGTTTGAATCATTCTAGCCGACAACAGATGAGTAACATTCTGCATGGTGTGAGTGCTGGTCAGTCTGTATTGACTGGGATGTCATAGAGATACCAGAGCAAATTAAATTTTACTGCAATCTATATATAAACCATGGAAATGCTTCCTTTAGAAAATGTATATGCCACACAGAAGTGACAACTCTTTTTTAAAGCAGGGCACAATATTCCCTGTAAAAACAGATTTGTAAAGGTCGGACTGGCCCACAGGAGGCCTACAAAAAAACTCTGGTTGGCCCATGTAATATGCTCCAAAGTTATTCTTTTTGCGCTTTTTGGTTGGCCCCTGGACCATGTTGACTTGCAAAAATACCACAATAATAAAGCAATGGTTTTGGTGGGCCACCACATTAACACCCACACCTTTACATTCCTTATGGACCAGATCATCTTTTACATTTCCATTATGAGCATACAAGGAGAACAAGTGAATACAGACATAGTTTTTCTATTTATATTTTTTGGTGATACTCTGTTGCAAAGAGGATTTTGTATGTAATCCAAAACAGAAAAGCTTGTTTTTCTACTTTACCAATGTTATTTTTAATAAAAATGTGTTACTGTAGAAAAAAAGTATACAACCTAATCTATTTGCCAAAACTATCTCGCCCATATGATGTAATATGTGGATTATGTACTTATCATTTATCACCACAGTTCACCTATGGTTCTCACCTGCTCACAAATGGAACAGAATCCTAAATCTTCTAGTCGGTCCAGCTCAAAGGTTTCACCTAGCAGAGGGTTAAATGGTTTTGCCGTCCGGTGGACTGTGGTGGAATAGGAAGACACAGAAAAGGCTGCAACAAAGCACATCTGCTCAATAGAGTTCTCACATTTCGCTGCCTTGTCCAACAGCTCATGGTACTCCAGGTCTTCGGTCAGCCTCTGCAGCATGGACAGCGGCTCATTAAAATTCACCTACGAAAAGCAAGAAGCAGAGAAAACTTCACTTACAATCTTTATGGTAATAGCAAAATATAAAATAATGCAATGCACCATGACAAAGTCTTATTATATTGCAATTCAAGTGTAGCAGATGTATTAGATGGATTTATATGAAACTGCATCTTAGAAATGATAAAACACATTACATTTTGTAAATAAATGTTGGTAAAAATTACTTTCCTGTTTCTATCTGCAGCTGCTGTAAATTTTCTGTTAAAAATGGAAAGGTCTGTTCCTAGCAATAATAAAACCTTTTTTGTGCACCATATGTACCTTTTATGACAGCCATTCTCAGGGTTCCGTGGAACACTAGAGTACCTCCAGAAGATGCCAGGGGTTCCTTAAGCTGTGTTTTAATAACCTTTTAATTGTGGAAGCCAACCCCACTAAACAAAGAGATAATGTTAGCTGTTTTTATGGGTGGCATAAGGGGGGGAGAGACATTCTGCCAACTGACACCTAATGCATTGCTTTTAGCAGGTGTTCCCCAATACCTCTACATTTTTTAGGGGTTCCTTTATGTTAAAAGGCTGAGAAAGACTGCTGTATAGGTATAGGACCCAGAAATCTAATTTTTTGATTGTGCAATTGGCTACTGGTTCTCATAGGATTTAGCCCACAGATAGAAATGAAATTACAATCCCCCTTGACATAGGAGCTTTATTTGGTGAGAAAAATTCTTAGGCAATTCATCACCTAAAGGGATACAGATGGGATAATTGGTGAAAAAAATTACCTTACCATTTAGACAACAATGTAAGGAGGTCGGTAGGAAAACAATAATTCATTCAGAACATAATAAACCAAAAAAGCTAATAAATATTTTAAATAGTTTGCTAAAACCTTTACAGCGTGTTTATCTGTTATTTATTGAGGAATTACATGTTTTTCTTATTAAAAATAGAATTATATCTTGATCAGTAAAAAAAAAAAATAATTAAAAAAAAACTTGAGCACCGATACAAATAATGAATACATTGAATTTACTTAGAAGCCAGTCTAACCCTTTTCTGAAACCATAAAAGAAAGCTGCCTATTGCATCTTAGTAATTTACAACCTCTTCTGCACCTAAAAAAAACGATTGCATGAGTCAATTAACATGATTGTCACCATTAAGTCACCAGCCCTAACACGTCAAGAATAAGCCTTAGGTCCCCTATTGACACATTCCAATTCCTAATAAATTATGACATAAAACTGGTGTTTGTTCTGGCTTTTTTTAACAAATAAAATTTTACTCAAAAACCTATGCTATGTGTCTTCATATAAAACCCTGCTAGCCACGTGGTGTAATTATTGGTGATGAAAGGGTAGCCAAGAGCAAGTGGTTACTGGGTAACAGGATGGAGATCATTGATGTATCTTCCTAGGCTCATTATATGAAGCCCTAACATAAATCCTTATATAAACATAGTTAACATTATTTTAAAGTGAACCTGTGCCGAGATAATGTACACTGACATAGCTAATATTCTAAACAACAGTAAAAGCACATTAAAGCGACCCTTGCACATCTTTCTTCCTTTTACAAAATGCATTACAGGAACCCACAAATCTTTTTCTTTTTCTTTAATTGTATTAATACGGAATACTAGCCAGTCCTCTAATGAAGATGTTTGTCAGCTGTTAGAAACAGACTGAAAATAAACTTCAGAGTGTTTGTGGTATCTTTAGGGATGGACTGCATTATATTAGAAGCAGCTAGAGAGATGAGGGGTGGTTTACTGTAAAGCTTTTTTACTATGATCCTTTGTTTGGGCATGGGTGCACTTACCCATAAAACAGGAATTAGGAACAGGTAAAATGAAGATGCTTTATTGAACAACCTGTGGCAATGGCTAATATCTGTAAACTACTCTTTAAATAATGCAACTGAAATGCTCCCCCTCCACATGTGGTTAACATTATTAAGACCAAGATTGCGTACACACTCTCAAATATTGGTGTGGGAAACAATCTTTCATGAATGTTTCCAGCGACAAAAGAGTGATGAACTAATGAATGCTGTACACACACAGCATCATTTTGTTCTATGGAGAAGAGGGGGAGGACAAACGAGCAGCACCCTGCTGTGCTCTACACTCCTTTCACTTGTGTTGCAGTGGTTCAACGTCAGACGCTCGTGGATCCATAAACGATGTCAGGCAACCTCTGTATACATGTCAGAGATTCTTGCTCGAGACGACCTTGACCCTTCGTTTCGGGAGAGGATTATCTGACGTGTGTACCCAACCTAACACACACACACAGAACATGGCATTCTAGACACATTTTATGGGTAAAAGAAGACAAGACATCAAATTAAGTTTCTTCTGATGGTCATTGTATTAATGGGGACAGCAAGACCTTTGCTCATTTTAAATAGTTCACTAACAGGCTGCCTTTTTCAGCCATAATGTATAAAATATATATATATATTCTACTAGCAATATAGGTAAGGTATAGGTATAAACTCTGTATATAAGCAAGGTGACATACTGAATATCTGTTTCATGAGCCCTATACCACAACTATATTCTTCTCATCCCTGAATTAAGCCCAGTGGTCAGTCATGTGTCACTCAAAGTAGGATGAACAATAGATGTCAGTGTAAATTTTCCAGCATCCCTTTCTTACAGTAAAAATCATATGTATCTATGAGAAAGCAGAACCTGTAACCCACATAAGGAAGGTGGTGTAGGATCTCAATCTGGTAACAGGAAACTAAAAAAACAAGAGAGGTCCTATAGCTGCACAGGCACAAATAGGTAGTACCTATAATTAACACCACACAACATGATTGCTTTGAGAATTGCCCTTGCTTCTGTTTGAATTTAGCTGGGTTTAAAAGAAAAACTACAATCTCCTCCCTTGCTCCCTTGATGGTGCAGACATCACAGTTCTATTTCCAGAAAGAAGGACATGACAACAAATAGCTGTTCTACTTACAGCTATATTGATATGGGCAACAACTACAACTAATGAACTGGTCAATATTAAAAACACTTTTAAAATGAAGGTATGACTGGATGCTATGGGAAAAAAGAGCAGCAGATTTAGGACAAATTGATTGATGAGGCTCACAGTACTCCACAAAACACAACGTCAGACAGGATCCAAAATACTGCTATAAATTGGTTATGTAATCACTGACTCAGCTATTGCACAGGAGGGAAATGTTGTCACATAAGTACAAGAAATCCATATTTCACCAACAACAACATAAACTTTTGAGTCATAAACCTTCTCGTTCCCCATGCACCCATTAAGAAGCCATTAACATCTCTGGTGCTATATGGAACAGCTGCCGGATGCCTGTAAAAGGGCCAACATCAATTTTCATTACTAGGAATTTGGTGAACAGCACTAATTCCACACCTGAAATTAACATAATTCATATTATCCTTCAATATCTTTTATTTGCACACTACATTTATGAAAGTAATTTGTGGTTAAATTGCACACAACCAATAAGTGGCACATAGATGTTTGAATTCAGTTCCATAAAATACTCCTTTCTAATGGTTAAATGAAAGACATTTTCATGCATTGTTGTTACAACATTACTTGTGTCCAAAAATAAGGGAACATACTCTTATAGCTTGGAGTTTGCAATGTGGTAGTCATGGGAAAGAACAAAAGGCAAATGTTGTTTGAGGGAGTTGTTTCTGGGCAAAGTGAAGGCCAATAATTCTATATTTTATATCCTTTTTATAGAATAATTCCAACTTTTGTTTCTTATATACATGTCAATTGTATTCTCTGATTACCCAGATCTGGCATCCTCCCTGCCATCCTGAAATTATATAGGAGGGATGGGGGTAACGTTATGCACTAGGCAGGCAGACAATCTAAATGTTGGTCTTGAAATGCTTGTTTGATTTATGTAACCATTTATTTTGTTGGTTTGCTAGGTTAAAGTTTACTTGCATAGGGATTAAAATGTTTAATATGAGGTTAGCACTGGGTATACAGTAACAAAACCAGTAAGGCAAAGCAGGAGCAATGTAGTGGTCATCTGCTGCCTAATGTCATCAGGATTGCACTGAAGGGGGGGGGTTATGTGTGGGATAAGTCTTGAATACATGCATGAGAAAAGTTTATCAATGTTTTTTTTTTTTAATTAGATCTTTGCATAACAGTTCTTTCTACATATATAATATTTTCAGAATTGTCCAGAGATGGACAGAATTAATGGCACAAGACCATGGAAACCTTATGTAATCATTACCATTGCCTTAACATAGCTGACTGGAAGAGAACTGTGACTTTCCGCCATTTATTGAAAGCGCACCAATGAAAAGCTTTCCCACTTTCTTGGTACATACCATAATTTACTTTATTAGCTTGTCTTGAATCTTTTTTCCTCTAGGCGTAATAAATGACAAACGCCTAGGTAATACTGTCAAACCAGCACACTTTGATTGCAGATGTAGTTTACTGCATGATTTAGCTAATATATTTCTCCCTATAATCTTACCATCCTTGTCAGAACTACCCAGGTGGAGGTTTGAATCAATGAGAAGTATTTGATTTTTTTTGTCTCCCAGGATGTCATCCAATTTTGTGCTCTGATGGATTGAAATCCTTAGGGGTAAGAGACGCAATCAAGGTCCTTCGTTCCCCGCTAATAGACATGCACCACCTGTCCTATCTCCTACATTCTCATGTACACTGATGATTCTCTTCCAAGTCCCTAATATCTCATACCAGGTATCGGCATTGCAATAAATTTAACCATTCAAGCATGTAATGCCATATGTAGCTACTATTAAATGATGACAGCTAAGCAAAGCTAGACACACAACAGCAGAGGCTTTGCTACGAAACCAATTTCCACAGTAAGCATAAATAATAACATGACTTTTAGAAGATGACACCTGTACCTGGTTAGGCCATAAAAAATGGTGAAGGAAAAATAACGAACACAGAAAACAAGTAAAGCAAAGTACAACATATGAGAATAAATTTTATTAGAACATGAAAGGTTCTTTTTATAAATTAGGAAATTTGACATTCATCTAACAATTATTATCATGGTGGAGAATCAATCACTGCCATTAAGACACATTTGGCCTGATTTATTAAAGCTTTCCAAAGCTGGAGAAACATTTTCATAAGCTGGGCGATCCAGCAAACCTGAAATGGATCTGGTCCAAGATTGTAAACACTTGCTAACAAATAGCAAATGACTTTTAAGAACTGTATTCCAGGTTTGCTGATGAAAGCTTTACTGATAAAAGTGTATCATTTCCAGCATTGGAGAGCTTTATTAAATCAGGCCCAATGACCTGGAAGATTCTCCAAGGTCAAGATTCATGCCAGATTCACAGCTTTATAATCAGACCTTTAAATTTATTCTGAGGGTAACACTATTTTACTGGCAATTGCATAATGTGTGACCTCAGAACAAGGTATTTGAATAAATGCTGTTTTCTAAAGAAATGTAAGTTCAGCATAGCAACTTGTATTTTTAAAAGAAGAAATCACCAACAGAAACCTATGTACTTCTCTCAAGTTATGTCAGGATGTAACACTTGGCGTGTCACATTGCTTGGCTCATTACAAAATAACAGTTAACCAAGGAAAATTTTCAACAAACAAGCGTTAATACACTAAAGAATTATTGTCTGTATTTCTATTATAAGAAACTACTTTTTTTTGTGAGCGCTGATTTCCTTATTTCTTAAGACAAGTTGTTGGAGGTTCCCCCTTCTGGTCTAAGCAAAACTCACACCCAAATATTAAAAAAAAAGTCTGCAAAGATGGCAATCAAAACACAAGCGATAATTAAAGTCATAAAGTTGGCCAGATATAAAAAGGAAAATGATTTAAGGGGGGTGTAGACCCCTAAAAGCTCCAGAAAAATTAAATGTTAGTACTAGATAAAAATATTGGGTGGACAGTACTCAACTGTGCTGTTGAATGGGTACCAATAGAGCGACAATCACTTACAATCACTGGAAGTAACATGCTTAGTTAACAAAGGCCTGATAGACACAAAAGTCCACGTCTAGAGACATTTTAAATGACCTGGCTCAAATGTATGAGCTATGTTTGAGTTATGTTATTTATCATCATCATACATCTGCATCCAGGGAACTGCCAAAAATGTCCAAAGAAGGCACATTTTATTTTTATTATATGTACTATTACAATTTTTAATATACTGTATATATAACACATAGACACAATATATATAAATATATATACACACACACAAAATTCATATTTGCAACCTAAGCAATGAGCAATTAGGTGACTACAATGTTCAAATTCCCCCAGACAATATAACAGACATCACTAGAAACACCGTCAGTAACAAAGCCAGAAAGATGTTAAAACAGGCTCCTCTCGGCAAGACATCCAGCTTGAAATAGAAGATATAAAATAATACACTGAGCTCAACACATTTCCCACCTCCACAGCTGAAATCTCACTTTTATTTTTATCTGAAATATTTCATCTGTTGCTAAAGCCTTCCGCAGATCCTGCCCTGCTCCCTTTGCAATAAATCCTCCAAATTAAAACGGATCCATGCTGTGTACTTGTCATACTCACCTGAATAAAAATGCCCTGGCACTGACCTTGTCTTCCTCATAAGAACTCGCCCCAAGGTATTTTCTAAAGTTTTATATTAAATTTAGTACGTCTAAAAAAAAGCAGCTTTACCCTATGTTTCATGCAGAGGATTATTAATTAAGATAACGGTTGCAGAAAAACAAACAAATAAAAACAACTAGTTCCAAGATATGTGGAAATAAGACTATGAAGACAGTGATTCCAAGGACAGATTGAGGCTATGATCAGGTGTATAGGAAGGAAATAAATGGCTTTGCAGACAGATAAAATATATTCATAGATTGTACAGTATGTCAACTTGCAAACTGAAGTCTTACTTCTACTAAAGAAGAAAACAACAGACCTATGTTGTAAAAATAAAACATGCATTAGGATATAACATAGGGGTTTATTTGTAAAGCAGTGAATCTGACATTCACTAAAATATTTCCTGATGCAGAATCAATAGTACCAATGGACCTGGACTTATTGTTTTATAATTAGACCCTATAGGGATGTAAAATAAAAACAGAATATTGGAATAAAATTTGCTCAAATTAATATATGCTTCATTATGTGCATTGATTGTACCAAACTTGATATTGCTCTCAAGTTGGTTGCCACTATCCAAGTCCTCAATCTTTTCTTTTTGCAAATCTTTTGTTTGGTATAGAGTGGAGAACTGTTAAAATACCTTTTAGAGAAACCTTCTATTAGATAGCTGTCACCAGAACAAGAGTCCACAATGAAAATGTTGCTTTTGCTAGTGTTGTTCTATGTTGTTCTATAACACCTAAAGTCACAATTACCCCTAACAGAAATCGCAGTACTTTGCTTAGGCATCATCCATGGTTGCCATCTACTTCCTGGACTGAGATGATGGAATAATGTACACATCCTGTTAGTTGTTCAATTCTTGGCTGTGTTCACAAATGTCTGCAAAGACCAGACTCTTGCTGTAGCCTTTCACCATATGACCTGCTACCCTTGTGACTTCTTAGTTGCCAAATACAATGTTATAGTGCGATCACGGAGACTGAGAAAATGCTTAATGCTGTCTGCGGTGATTACATCATCTCAGGGTTGGAGCTTAAAGCAAAACTATATTGTAAATTATGATAGAAGCTGTCTTTATGGCAGAAAGAACAGGTGATGTCCCATCTGTAATAAAATAAACTTACCTTCTTGTTGGCAATTTTCTATAACACACATTGAGGTGTGAAAGCGCAGCTCAGCGTATGATACCAGCATGCATTGTAATTATGTCATACCAACCTAGCCAATCAAAATGGCCAAAGATCCTGGCTCTGGAAAAGAACCGGGTAAAGATGCTTGTCACCGCTCCAGAGCCAGGAGAGTGTAAATTAAACATTCCTAACCGGCAGGTAAGTTTATTTTATTGCAGAAGAGACATTGCCTGTCCTTTCTGCAATTAACAAACTGCATGCTCCTATTTTTTTTATTTTAACAGTATGGTGGCTTTTCGATGATAAAAATGGTAGTTTTTTAATAGGCACTCTTGCTGTATAATTTGAAGCAGAAGATAACCCGGTATCCGTAGAGGGAGCGCCAGGCGCCGAAAAGTTTTCTCTCTTCTTCCATGTTCTTCCCACATCAACCAATCTCGCAGCGCACAGGTGCGAGATCGGGTGATGTAGATTTGGAAAAAACTTGCCAGTCTTGTGCATGGGTGAGATGGACAATTTTTTTCCCTATTGCTGTAAGGGCTCCTTCTGCGCATGCCTGAGATGCTTGGGCATGTGCAGAAGGAGCAGCCAGGAGCCTCCCGGGATGTGTGACATAGGTATTCTGGGAGGATCACCTCATTCTCGATCACCTAGGCAATCAAGAATTAAGGGTACGGTGCTGCACCTTTTTTTTTTTTTTTAAGTGTGTTGCACCGAATAAAAACACTAACAAAGAAAATTTTGACCTTAAATAAAAAGGGTTGTCTACCCTTTTATATAAAGTAAAAATTCAGAGTTTAGGTACGCTTTAACATGTTAGGAATATATTCTTGCAGAATTTTAAATACTCACTTTATGAACAAAAACAGATAAAAAATCCATAAGGGACATAAGTATTCAATGTGATACAATAAAAGCATAACTAGATGAAACCCCAAAACACCAAGAAAATTAATACATCAAAAGACCAAATGATAAAAGTACTATGGAAGCAGATCTATGACACAAATCATTGCTAAAGATTGCAGTTTACACCCTGGCAAGATCTCAGCATGTTTTAAACTAATGGTCACGAATGCTGTTTTTTGATTGATTTTAACAAATGCTACTGTCCCCCCACTTAGACTTCATGTAGGGTGAAGAAGATGAGAGGAACTGGTACAAGAGAGCTAAATGTGCTGTGAAATAAAACAGCACCCTGCCATATCCACCAAGGCACTACATAAGAGGATAATCATTAAATCCAGTCAAAGTTACAAAGTGTAATACAAATAATATACTGTAACAGAAGACAAATTGGCTTATTTCCTGAATGGGATCAAGCTATCAGCTTACTGCTACTTAAAAGTACAGACAATTTTAAAGGCACAAGCCAAAGTAACTCACGTACAGGCATGGGGATCTTAGAAAGCTCTTTGCCGATGCAGTTTTTCATTATACTCCAGAGATTAAGGCTGTAGTTTGGTTTGTCAGGAATTCGTGACCTTCTCCTTTTCTTAGGTAAGACATCTTTGCGTTTAGAGTCATAAAAACTGCCTTCGTGAGAGCTGTGAAAAACCTGGGGGTGAAACAATCCCGAGTGTTACAAGAAATGACAAAACAATCCTAGTATTAAAAAAAAGCAATATAATCTGTACAGCAATTGAAGCTGTATGCTAAGATTTCCTATATCTGAACCTACCCAACGGTAGCAATAATGGTTACAAAATCTATATGCGTAGTCAGAAAACTATGACATAAACACATAAACCACCTGCTTCATAAAAAACATAGTTTAGGTAACCATGCCAGAGAGTGGCATGACCTGTTGAATTCCATGATTATTTTTTTTTTTTTTTTTTGAAGCAGTGTAGTTGTGGCTCTGTTTGCTGCAAAATATGGATGATTATGGATTATCATAGTGGCTGGTTTCTCTCCTTCCTGAATTTAGTGTTGGAAAAACTTTTAAAATCCACATCATAACCTTAAAAACTATTAGTAACATTATCACTCTGATAATAAAACACGGGCAGAGGAAAATGCTTTGGGTGAGACCCAGCAGATATAATCAGTGGCTCAGTGGTTAGCACTCTGGCCTTTGCAGTGCTAGGTCCCAGGTTCGAATCTCGACCAGGACACTGTCTGTATGGAGTTTGCAGGGGTTTGCGTGGGTTTCCTCTGGGTACTCCGGTTACCTCCCACATTCCAAAAACCATGTAGTTGGGTTAATTGGTTTCCCTCCAAAAAAACTTGACCTTGGACTGTATTAAAGACATATGACTATGGTAGGGAGATTAGATTGTGAGCTCCTTTGAGGGACAGCTAGTAACATGACTATGGACTTTGTACAGAGCTGCGTAATATGATGGTCCTATATAAATACTGTATAATTATAATAATAATAATAATATTATTAACAATAAAAGGGGGCGGATACAAGACCAGTCACCTTGCACTAGATAAGAAAACAACAGTGAGCAGTCTTTCATACAGGAAGCTTTAGCACAGAGGATAAAGTCACACCTTGCAGGGTTACTGCTCAGGTCTGAAATAAATACACAAGGAACACAAAGATTTAGGTAAAAATACCAATTAGGCTAAATTTGTTTAGCCAGATATACTCTTTTACTGACAAGCTGTTTAGCTTTGCTTCATGTGATTGAAGTAGCATTGTTAATTAACAGATAAATGGTTATGTTATATCATTTAACTGAAGCAGGAAAAAAGCCAGCTTCCAGAACTACCACTGAGGGGATTCTTCTGCTATGAGAGGCAGAGAATGGTGGATAAATAGCGATGATTATGAGCCAAGGATGCAGTTTTGTATCAATTACAAGTGGAGATTCATATTACTACAAATGCCTGGTGACTGGTTTTCTTTAAGGAGAGAATAGAAACTTATTTCTGAATGATAAGGATGCAGTTGTTTACCAAATTCAAGTTGATTTATAGGAGACTTGCACTGGATTATCTTTTCATCAGTTGTTTATAAATTCTGGTTCAAGCTGTAATGGGATTGGTCTTTATACTTCACTCCCCTTAGGGACCAGATGTAAGATGAGCAGTGGGTGCGTCATGAATGTGAATAGGTTTGCATTGAAGGTAATACTATTTTTATATTCTCTTAAAGGATTCCATAGCTATTATCTTGACTGCTTATTCCAAAGCTGTTGCTAGAGCATTCTGATTGCAATGTTGGCATGTATGTGAAGTTTACAGGAAGTAGAGCAATCATTGGTTTCTGAAGAACATTTCTGTCCCTAATACAGTGCCTAAAATAGAACTCTAAACTCTTAATCATCAGTATCACTCTGAAAGTAGTAACTGAACAAATAAGGCTAATTTTTTAGGCAGTGGTATGGAAGTATTTGTCATGTTATGTATTGAAGTTTAACTCTGAAGTGAGCAATAGAAGATAATGCAAGAGAGAGCCTTTGTAATACAGTGGGCATTATTTATTAAAGCTCTCCAGGAGCAGAGAAGATAAACTATCATGGGAGCACCATGTAGTCCCCATAAATACCTTATATCCTTTGCACAAAATTGCATATCCTAACGCCTGTGGCTACAATTAATGCTCTATTCAGAATATATTTATTCATTGAATTATAAAGAGTTGAGATTATGGCCCTGATTTATTAAAGCTCTCCAAGGCTGGGGAAGATACACTTTTATCTGGGAAGCTGGGTGATTCAGCAAACCTAGAATGAATCTGGTGCAGGATTCAAAACATTTCCCAGCAAATAGCTAATGAATTTAAGAAATGAATTCCAGATTTTCTGGATCACCCGGCTTCACTGATGAAAGTGTATCCTCTCCAGCCTTGGAGAGGCCGTATGAGTGTAAACATACACAACTCTGGTACAGCAGCCACCTGACCTGCGGTGTTCAGCCAACACAGTGAAGTAGTGAAAACCACTTTTGATACTTTAGGATCATGTGTAACAGCATATTTGGTTTTAGCCTTTGGGTTTAAATATACTGAAATGATAAACTTACATTATCTTCAAGGTTCCATTCTTCTGGGTGGCCTCCACTCGCACTGCTGAGATTGCTTCCAGAACGTCTTTAAATAAAAAAGAAAAACTACTTTAGAGTATCAGGTAGGTAATAAAACAAAGTATCAGAGATTCTGAGCAACAAAGTGAGGCTACGTACACAGGTCAGATGATTCTCGTCTGATAATCGCTGATAATCAGGGCTAGTATCGGACAAGAATCTGGCGTGTGTACGGCGCTCATCCGAAGTTGTTCATGGAACCGTCCTCATGGATCCACGAATGACCACTATGTAAGTGAAGGAAAGAGAGCGCAGTGGGGTCCTGCTCCGTCGTTCTCCCCCCTCCCCTCTCTATAGAGCAGAATGGCGTTGTATGTACAGCGCCCGTTCATGCATTTTTCAGTCTTTTGTCATTGGAAAAGATCCTATTTTCCCTCCAGTCTGCAAAACAGAATAAAAGACCTAATTCCACCCTAGCACATGAAACCATACTAAAAGATAATAATAGAACTGTGTCTTTCTGCACTAGAATAATTTTCATCTTCTGAAAAATTTGCTGTGACATAAGGCAAGTAAACCGCTTTTCTCTTTCGACATTTGCTTTGTCGTTTTAGGCTTTGTATAGATATTTATTCTTGAGCAGGAAAGATCATTTGGAGACTGAGTACAGCTACTCAGAATGGAAGAGGTATTCAGGACAAAAGAGGTACATGCCTGTGCCCTAAGAAGTTAAAAGAATCTATAGCTAAAACAACTGCCAAAAATAACAAGATAAAAATACTGCATTAAAAAATAAAATAAAAACCAATATTTGCTGCAATATTTACTATGAATGTACATTTTCTGATCTTGTTTTGCCACTAGATGTCTACAGCCTGATCGCCAGTATCATTCAACCCACATCCTTATAGTCCAGATTGTCCTGAATCCACCCTTGGGTGTGAATGAGCAGTGAAAGGAGAAGCAGGACACCGATTAGCTCATCTCTGTGCCATCCCATTTACCCCACCTATGCCTATTATAATTGCCGCTTGTGAGCACAGGAACTAATTGGGGTTTTGTGCAGCTTTTTTCTTTCATGCTGTACAGGGACTACAAAAGATTGATACCAGGTCGAAGTCAGAAACAGTCACGGTTTAAATGTACAAATAAACTCACTGACTTATTAATGAGTACAGAGCTGCAACTAATTGTTTATTTTTTATATGCCTAGACTTCAGCTTTTAGATAAGCACTGTCTATATCTAAAATAGCCCCATATGTACCCTATTTTGCTATGTGTACATCATGCTGTCAATCAGCCTTATTAATAAAGGTAGTTGGCACAGACATGTTTAAGGCGTCAGGGAGAACTCTAAATTCTAGCTCATCTGTTTTAGCAGGGAGGGAAAGTTAATGTGATTTATCTATATTTAGTCATTTCAGCACTTCCCCATTAAAAATGATATCCATATTTTAATTAGTTCCTCTAGTCAGCCAGAGGAGAAAAAATGACCCTTAAAAATAAATACTTTTATAGTTGATGCTGATTGAGCTGATTAAGCTCTTTTCCGACACCTTATTTGTTACAGGGCTGCATGTGCCATGATATAGACTCATGATCCCTGGTTTATACATAGCTGTGGGGAATTCTGGGAGTGTGGCATGTCAATGTCAAGCGTCTCCAGGCATTTTGACAGAAAGCTAGCTATGCCAGCAGGCAGTGGCAGTCTAGAAGGTCTCTGGCTAGCTATTTTAAGCTGTGCAATAAATATCCCCCTTTCCCAATGCACTAATGTAGCACACGCAAGAATAAAATAACAGCACCGTGGCAGCCAGAATCCCCTAATATGTGTGAATGCAGTCAGATCATCTACTAGAAGGTTTAAGCAGTAACACCTTTTACCATCAAAGTAAGATCTGCACTGAAGAATGCTAAGAAGTGCAAATCTATTCAAAGATGTTTCTTTATTGTAAGCCATTCTTCATTCTCAGCAGACTGAGAGATTGCCCTTAGTCCATTTTATAGTTAAAAAAAAGCTAATGACATCATTATGACATTGGTAAAGCCCCCCCACTACGTTTTGGTACAACAGGTAGGGTGCACTGTGGTAGAAATCTGATTTGTCCAGTTACTCTTTAAGGGGATCATACAAAATGAGCTAATCCAACCTAATGATATGTATCAGAGAATAAAAAAGGAAGGAGAGAGAAGAGTTTTTTTTGGCAAATACAGTATATTTATTCCACTGTTAACGAACTAGATGTAGTTCACCTAACTAACCCATTGAAAATGGGAAACGTATCACAAGAGTTCTTAGGAATATCATAAAAAAGACTAAATTATTTTATATACTAGACAGAAATCACTGGCCACAAGGTTAGTCAGCGGAAAACCCACAGCAAGTGGGGGTCACAAATTTTGTGGGGATACACAGGAGGAATCTTGAAATGTGATGCATTTTGCCATATTGTTTTTTTCAGGGGAGAAGAAGGCAGACAGTAAATGATGTATGCAATGGTTAATAAAATTCATTGAAGAAGGAAGGGTTTTGGAAGGTCAGGAGTGTACCACATTGTTGAGGAACAGAGTTTCTGGCAGGTAGCGGCTAAGGGTTTACATTTATCCATGATCATGGATAGTAGCATACAAACCTAGGGAGCAACCACTACTAGGGATAATATTATTATTATGATATTTTATGTATCAGAGAAAACATATACAAATATTCAGAATGCTGCACACCACAGCAACCAACCTACATATTTTACCAATTTTTGGGTTACTTTACTTTGTACTATTTGAAAAGTGACTAAACGTTTATGTGATAAACTACGTGAGTATTTTGAAACATGCATATTGATTATTTTTCCTACTTCTTAGAGCTTGGTAAAGTTTACCTGTGCTGTTTGGGGTCAGTTGTTACTGTAATAAAGGCTGGTGCGTCCTCCATGGCATCAAAGTACTCCGTCTCCTCATCTTCATCACTGGCTTCCCCTTTTACTGCTTGAGCATTCCCTAAAATTAATTATACATAAAAAATAAATTAGTATCTATAGAAAGTGCAGTGAGCAGGTTTTGGGTTAGGTTAGCTGAGGGAGTCTGGTAAGGGCATGTGAATGAGATGTGTAAATGTAACACTTGCAGGTATTTATTTCCCCCTAAAATCATTCCTATTATAGAACAGTGCACAAAGAGCCTCCAGGTTCCCATATTGAATTGAATATTTTGACAATATTTTGATAGGTCATCTCCTTTACTGGTAGATTTACACAACCACACCTTGATCATCAAGCAATGAGCTGTGCATTCAGGTATTCATACTCTTAAGGCAAATGACCACTCTCAGGCACGTTATGTTATTTCTTCCACACAAAAACAAATCTATATTTCTGGTCTACGAGGTACCAAAGGCACAAATTTGTTTTCCTAAAAGGAGAATGCAATGAAACTATAAAAATAAAATACATACAGTTAGTATAGTTTATCATCTCACGTGTTGTTTTTTAATCCAGGCATTAAAGTATTGCACCAGTCTACCTCACTCCCCCCTAATGATTCAGAATGAATTATACTTACCTGTCCATAATGCAGAGGGCAATTCGCATAATGCAGGAGGGAGAATGAGCGAGTGGCATCCAGCTGCGCTTTCTCCTCTTCACTTGCATTACAATTCATCTTTCGTAGATCTGCCAGGTCAGATCCATGAACGACGTCGGACAACCACTGTACATACATCAGATTCTCATCAGATATCAGCCTTAAAACTTTCGGATGAAAATCATCTGATGTGTGTACGTAGCCTTACTTAACATACCTCTCCTGGACACTTTCAAAAAGTATGGTCCCCAAGTATTCATTATTTATTGGTACAGTAAAGAGTGGCAAGTAAGAATGATCATGGACACCCTGCCCTATCACTTTTACTTTATCTTTGTTCTGTTCTGGATTTTCCTTGTGGGGTTTGCTTTTACTACTTAGAAGATTTACTTTCTGTAAATCAGACACACTTAGATAACTATGACAACAGCCTCCTATTATATAGCTGTTACTCCAAATGTTCTGTGCATATGAAACTCAAGGTGTGAATCACATTCAAAGTAAAATGCTGTATGCCTCAATTCTTCCTCGATTTCGGAAATCAAAAGAAATTACTAAACAGAAAACTGCTAATATAAGCACTTTTTTATTGTGAAGGGTGAGTCATACCAAAATTGAAAATGCAACCCTATGTAGAATCTGGGGACATGGGCCAATCCCTGTAATTGTATATGTCTTAAATTAAATATCCAAAAGGGATAGTAGGATCCTCTAGTAATAGCCCTGGCAGGTGCAATCACGAGCACAGATATCTCTGTTCTACAACCCATGAGACACACCAGATACTGTTGTGCAATTTAACACTGTGGCATCTATCAGAAACTGGGATATCAACATTGGTTGGACTGATGTTTTAACTTTCTGGGATACCAAGAACTACAAGGGATTTATCAAGCAGTCCTTATGCACACAATGAGCACTGGCCTATAACAAAAGAGAATGTGTATGGTATGGCCTGAAATATCTGGGGTGTACTTTTGATAGTCGCCTCTATAAGTTTTAAACAAAAGTTCTGCAAATAATTATTTGTATATTGTCTGCAATATAGAACAAAATAATAAATAGAATAATGCAGATACAAAGCATTTTTAGGAATCACCACCAATTTAAGTGGACAAAAAAAATTATGTTTACAGGGCCCAACATGTTTTTATTAATCAGATATGTGTAAAAAAACAACCAAAACCAGGAGCCTTGTGGTGACACTCTTCCTCAAAATGCTTTTGCTGGCTATGCCTGACATTGGTATAAAGCTCTGGTTCTATATTTTGTTCTACATTAGGTGAGAGATGTAGACACATTTGTTTTTAGATATTAGTCTGGAAATCAGCTGTTCTTGAATTGAAAGAAGTGAAGTGAAAGAAGGCAGTAAAAATGTTAGGGTTTATATAAATTATTTGTTTAAATACTGTTAAGACCCAGTCTTGCCTTTAGCAGCTTTTCTTGACCCTTCGCAAAACAGTTAAGTGCATATTTTTAACTAAATCACCTCTGTAGGATGTATTAAACCAGCTCCTGCAGCTCAAGTTATAAATCTGATGCTTATAAGAATCAAACGTTTTCATTATCATATACTTTTACAACAAAAATACTGGATGCAGATTATCCCTTTGTATTGGGTAAACAGCTTTTATAGTAGAAGATTGTAGTGGGTTTTGGTATTATGGTCATGCCAGTGTAGACAGACAACTATCCTACAGCTTGTTGCTTTCAGTTGCTTTGCAAATGCATTGATTCACAGATCCTTCAACTATAGCAGTCAGTGAAGCATATTTAATATTTATACACAGATTGTTATTATTAGTAAATAAATTTGTATTCTACTTTATAGTAAAACATAATATTAAACTGTGGTAATAAACAGCTCGAGTCTAGACCAGAGAGTGTTGTGTTACTGTTTGTCTTCTGCAGAAATATTAACCCTTCCGCAAGGCATTTCTACACAAGTCTCTCAATTGACACAGATGGCTAGTTTCAGTCCCATCAGACAATATTTTGATGAACTGTTGCAGCATATCAATAATCAGACATAGATACAATACACAATAAAATCCTCAATACATATTTTAATATATTTCTGATATAGAGCTACCAAGTTTCCATATAAAGAAAGACCAAGCAGTGATCACTTTAAATTCAATGTTCAAAGTAAGAACAATGAATGAAATGACATTAACTCAAAATCAAATTCGGCTGCATACTGAATACACGCACAGTAAACTCACCCATTATCAGCTGCCAAACTCAGAAACTCAGCATCGCAGTTACAAATATGATTCGTGCCAGCAGATAATCCAGGAAGAATTAAAAACCATGTCAGCTGGAAAGCTCAGACCCACAAAAATCAGCCACAGCTTCCTAGTAAAAGGCAACTTTACCCAGTGGTTTAGGAAGCAGAGTACAGCAGGTCAATTTTAGTTCTGGTTTCTGAGTTTAAAAATAATATCAGCAGCTATTTTTGCAACTTGCGTCCATTCAAAAATAGTTAGGCATTTTGGTGCTGAGTAACTGCTACAATGTAAATCTTAAAGTACCCCCTGTATTTTTATATATGTGCTAGGCTGCCACTTACATACTTATGTGGCTGAACATTGATGTGTTTGGTAAAAATCGATTTTAGTAACAACAGTAAAGTTTGGATATAAACTTGTTTTCTGCATGCTAGTCTGTGTAGCACAGACTTATAGGGACACTTTTTTTCTAACCTCAGATCTATGCCCTAATAAACACAGCCACCCCTGTTTAAATACCATAGACTCCACTTACATTACAATCTCACTGTACAATATTTATTATATTTGCCAAAATCCAATGGCTAAAAGATACAAGAGATCCCAGTGATAAATTAGCTTATTACTGGGGCAAATACACATGAAATAACCTGCATAATATTAAAAACTTGGGACATGTGTCAAGATCAGAATGTCATCTGAATTTGATATCATTGAATTGCGAACAAGCAAACCAAATTTGGACACAATATTAGGCACTTTCTATGCTAGCAGAGTGCTAGTTACATTTGATATCAATTTAAATAAATTGCCTTCAAATAAGGTGGCCTTTTTGAGATTACAATGGGATTGAATTTTTTACATGGTATAAAGGAAATATTGTTTGTGGGATTCTGAAATTGGAAACGTTGAGGCAGCCTTACCGGTGAAATATTACAATGGGATTGAATTTTTTACATGGTATAAAGGAAATATTGTTTGTGGGATTCAGAAATATAAAGTACTACACATGGATTTCATGTTTTAGTTCCTGTTTTATTACAAATTTATAGCTCTTTTACCCTTTTTTTGATGTCAGCAGATTTAGAATTTTGTTCTTGTGAGTGAGGATTAGTTAGGTTTTCTGAGAAAAAGATTATCTCCTATATAGGAATGAACTATAGTGTCATACCTCATAGAAAATAAAATATTAAAAAAAAAATAATGTACCATATGCAACATCTTTCTTGTTTATTGCTGGTGAAAAGAAGTATGAAATAAACACAGGAGTATGCCTCAATTACTATTAAATATAAATATATTGCTCCTCTGGTAGAAGAAAAAAGTATTTTTTTATGCCGGTGACTGCTTGTGCTATGTTATCTGCATTTTGCAGAGCTATCTAGAAACATCTGTATTGAAAAATCTCACTGAGAAAAAGACAAATGTCTTTACACCTTTTTTTTCTATTCATTTACAATGTTTTATCAGTCAACTGGTACTACCCTTGCACTGTAAGGGTAAATGCCTGTTCACGTCTAAGGGAACATGAGAGGCACTTTTACTTGCTTTATAGATGGTTCCCAAAAGGCTCTTTTTCTGCATGACTAGTCACGTGCAGTTTTCTCTTTGAATCGCCCTGGGCTGCAAACACTGCCATCACCTTGTACAATGAAAGGCCAAGTAGCCCTGCATAGCAAATAAGGATGTCAGGGATCTGGCCCTTTTATTGCCCACGTATTGTCAAGAGCAGTTAAACAGAAGAGGTGCAATGTAAGTAAAGTACTTCTTATGTCCCCCCTAGATCTTACCAAGTGATAGACAAATGAAGTGCAGGCTAGCCCCACTGAAAAGGTTTTTTTTCCCGGAGTTCAGCTGAAAATTTTGTGATCAACTAACTTAAAATCTATTCTAAAGTTAAGATTAATATATATTAAATTTGAAAGTTCAGTACTTTTCAAGCAGCATGTCACTCTCCAGCTGTCACTTTAGCACAACCAAAGTAATATTTTAGAGTTGCATGTTTTTTTTTTAATTTTATTCAAGTAAAAAAGATATTGTGATTTTAAGATGTAGGCAGGGATGAATTGTTTTCATAGGAGCCTGTCGGCTCACAACATTTGGAGTCTAAAGGAACCTCTGTCTGTTTTCCTAGTCCTTATCTAGTTTAGAATATGATGATTTGGAGCAAACAACTTTCTATAAAACTATTATTACTGCTTATGTTGGGAAAAATGTATGGCCTATATTGATACTGGGGAAAGCCCACTCTTTATCTGCGTCACCTGTAGATACATTAATACTGTGTATTGTATTGGTGAATTCAGCCCCAGATACAGGTATATGAAGTGTTCATTTTCCTCTCTTTTCCTATGAAAACTATTATACACTCCTGATAAAACTTAGGGTTCACAAACAACTTTATAGCCAAGATCTGACACTTTATTTAGCTTAATGAAGAGCTGTATAAAGTTTACAGCATTTCTTTATACAGGTACAATTTATTGGTGTGCAAAATCAGAAGCAGCTGATAGGTAGCTTGTCTCAAAACGTAAATCACTTAACTTATCAGTATGTGTCTCTTTTTTGCTGATTAGAGAGACAGTGGCCCTGTTTCTTTATTATGATATTAACAAAATGTACAGTGTGCGTGTAAATATATATATATATATATATATATATAAACTATTTCTTGCTTTTATGTTGCAGTTTCATGTGCTGTACTGGTTTTCAATTTTCTCCAGACTCAGCCATGAAAGTTCTCTGTCAATGATGACTTTTGACACGCATTAACTTTCAGTTGCTGATAAGAACTGACAGAATAAGTAGGAATAGCATTGGCTTCACTTTGTTCTGGTGACAGCCTGAGTCATAACACACATTGTCAGCGTACAGAATGTCAGCACCAACCGGCAGACAATCCGAAGAGTTTTGGGGAACCTGCAGTCCAGTGAAGAATGTTCTTGTGTTCCGATCCATATATTTATATACAAACATTTGCTGTAATGTTCTAAAAAAAAGGGTACACTTCAATATGGTTTTATTATGCCTTTCAGTTGTATTAGTTCGGTTACAGATATAAAGCTTTTTATACATTGTTTTTACATAAAGTCACCATCATCACCTAAGAATATTACTTTGGGACTTTTGGAATATATTTACATTTTTTTCTGGATGTTTCAAATTTTGTACCATTAGCTGCTACAGAGTATGGTGTGTAGGTTTTGTTACCATATTTCAGGTCCTTTAGGAATTTTTGCATAAATATTCTGGAGTGTATTTAAATTACTTATCTCCATCTATCTGCTACTTTTCTTAGCTACTTTTCCTATGAAAAGTACTATGAACATGAATGTTTGTGGTCCAGAGGTTCTCAGCACTTTTTTAAAAAGTGAACTTTGTTATCCCTGTTGATGTTCACATGCACCTTTACACGATAATACAATCTGGTATGACAATGTAACAAAGTACCACAAAACTGTGCTAGCCTACAATGTTGGAAAGGTGTCCTTTACCTTCCTAATAAGACACAAATTGCAAAAACAAAAAGGAATAAATGACAGCAGGTTGAACCCTCTACACTATCCAAAGTATATGGAAGTAGATTACATAAATTATAGTAGAGCAGTGTAGTTGACAAAGTGTAAAGAACAACGTATGAAGCAGTGGGAAGTATTGCCAATTACCAATGGCATCAATTTCTGAGTGTATATACCTGTTTTTGCGCCCCACAAGATATATATCCCTCCTGCTATAGATGCTTCACCTAGTCTGTCAGCACTTTTCTTTTTCCTTATGTACAAACAATGGCACAAACCAGCCATACTAAATAAGAGGTCAAAAACCTGTAAGAAGATCCAGGAAAGCTCTGGAGGGGATCACAGATCCAGGTAAGTTGCCAAAATGTTCAAATATGCTGTTCACACTTCCACATTATAGCAAAAAGTTCCGTAATTCCCCAAGAGTTTTATTTTCTCTGTCTGGTTTAGTTTTGCTTTTGCCAGTATTGATTCTCCATGCACATAAAATAAATATATACTGTAAATACTACAGCACTGTTGTTTTTTGGAGGTCTTTCACAATGAAGCTTTTATAATACAGAATTTATTGAGCAATGTTAAAACAAACAGATGCCAACGGTAACTGAACACAATTCATGCTACTGCTGACAGATCAGCATAAGATGATTTACATTTGCTAGTTAGAGGAAGAACACTGCTTTTGGCCTTACAGAATAAATGGATCAGCAAAAAGAACTATTTACCTTTCTCAGAGCTGAGGATTCCTGTAGTGTTGGAGGGCTGGCCAGATGCTCCTCGACAGGCTCTTTCCAAGCTGTTGTGTTGCTTTGCTAGTTGCTCAATAGTCTCTTCCAGGTGAACCCTTTGTTCACGCTCATACTGTAAAGCACGGTGCCATTTGCGACTGTGGGTTTCTGCTAACTCCAAAAAGTCGCGACATGCCTGTAAGAGAATGAAACCCTCAAGGCTTAATCTTTGTGCCTGGGCAAGACATTAATTAAATGGTCATAGAAAATCATTATATTCAAATATTTCAGTAGCATATAATAAAAACGAAGTGGATCTCTTGCCAAGAGTAGGGGCTGATTCCCTTGCACAGATTGCAGAATGTTTATTTTTTATATTCCTTACCCTTTTAATATTCCAGCATGATTACCTACTCCTCAATCCAGCACTAGTGGTCCATTTCTGGCAGAAGAACACTCTGTTCTGCCTATTTGCTGTGAGGCCAGCCTGCTGCCCAAGTGGTCAGGTCATCAGGCTGAGTTCTTAACTATTTATGATTATGCAGCACTGATACAATAAATTTGGCACCACCCTGCCATAAAATATTCCAACCACCCTGCCACCAATAGAGTTAGAAAAGGAAGTGCTAACTCTTAACATCCATGCAGTAGCATAGTGCGGCACACTACAAAGATCTTAAAAGGGTTTTAAACAGAGAACAATACTGCATTTATACCCATTCATTTAAATCACATTATTCATACTGAAACTCACGTTTACTTTTTTTTCGACCAATACTGTAAGTTCTCCCAACTTTTTCCAGCAGCAGAGTTAATTCGACAGCTTTCCCCCCATATGAAAAAGGCCGTGGCACATAATTTCATTTACAACTGGAAACACCGTGATTGGACTAGCAGTTACTGCTGCTTTTTTCATGTGGCCAAAACTCAGGAAGCTAATACTGATCTGTTAGTTAATTTATACATTTTAATTAAGCCAGCAATGTAGCTGCAGCAGATGCGAATTAGTGCCAAACATACTATACAGTGTCACCTGAGTGACGGCTCCGATTTTGGTGTGGCTGTTGATATCATATCCAAGATGGCAATGTATAGAATCACCTTCAAGGCTTTTGTATGTTTACACAAGGGAGGTACAGGTAAATAACACCTGTAAGATACAATAAATGCAAATATCTTAGTTGTTGAAATAAATGGTCCAGCAATAGGGGCTCTTTAAATAGAGTGTATTGTTTTCTTGTCTTGTTTATACCCAAAGGAACATGAGAACCCTTTGCTACTTACTATATGTTATGTGGACTGTAAACAGCAGCAACAACAGCAGTGTCTACGAAATGCACTTCAAATAATCCTAAAATAAACATGAACACAAAAGCCATGGTTCTTGACAACATACAAAGTAATCTGTATTTTCCAGCAGACACAATGGGCACAAGGGAAAAATTCAGGTAATGAGTGTCTTTTCTTTTTATTTTTTCTTCTTTACACTAAATAATACATGCAGATGTGATCAATTAAAAAATACACTTCTAGAATTCCTATAGATGCTCATATAACATTCATATGACATTATAGAAGGAAGTGATGGAAAGATGCTGAAAATAGATGTTGGCAGTCAAGGCTGGACAAGCTGATTACTGGCACAGTGGTTTCTTACAACGCAATGATATATATATACATAAAGATCTAAAAAACAAAACACGATTGGAAAGTCTCAACTGAAATCCACTTTATCATATAACTGTTATAACTGTTTCCTAGCTGAAACAAACCTGGAAAAGGACAAAGCACATTGACATTAGAGAGCAATAGCTCTTAGATCAGGTAAAACTGCACAGCAGGGCACACAGATTTACTTCTCCCTGAATTTCTAATCAAGTAATTTGCACCTGTACAATGTTCCAGATTATCCTCTATGTGAGGACAATCATTTGTAGTTTGAACCGTTCCTGGTGAAGCCACCACTTACCTGTATTTGATGGTTTTGGACACTTACTTAGCCAATGGCCATGGTGAGAGAGGAAGCCACTGTAAGACTGTTGTTGCACTTGTGCTGTTTCCAATTCAATTCCCCTTTGTAAATGCATTAGCTATTTTTATTAACTGGTCCTTAGATGCAGTGGCTGAATTGGTATTTTTTTCAGGAAGTACAAAAACAGACTGGCGTCACTAAGTTCCCAGGGTAAATCCTGGCCAAACCCAGTTGTTCCCTATATCCCAAGAACATATGAATATATAGATAAGTTTTCTCCTAAAACTAGGACTTTAAACTAAGACAAATAGGTAAAGAATATTAGATTGTGAGCTCCTCTGGGAGACATTAGATGACTATGGTAAAATTCTGGTGATAGGTCCACACTATATAAATACGTAATGGTCCCAGTAGTTCAGTCTGAGTGGTTACAATTCAGAGACAAATGGCTCTAATTTAAAACAAGGGATCTGACATTCCCTCAAACATCCCTTGGTGGGGATCAATTACTGCCATTGAAACACATGAGCCTGGAAGATTCCCATGAAGGAATGTCTGGGGGAATGTCAGATGTCCTGTTTTTAAACAGAGCCCAAGAAGTATGCTATTCACAGCAATGCCAGGTAAAAACTAAAGAAAAAGCCTGCATCCATCTCATCTAAAGACTAGTGAGATGAAACATTTTACATATTTGTTTTAAGCTTTACATGATTTGAACCAGGGAAATCAAATCCATCAATTACTTACATGGAGAAGAGAGCAAAGCATAAAGCTATGTACACACGTCCAATGGTTCTCGCCCAAAAACTGGCTCGGGGCTGATATCGGACGAGAATCTGGCGTGTGTACAGCGCCTGTCATCCATCGTCTGAACGACCGTCCTGGCAGATCAACGGATGATGAATGAACCTAATGAAAAGGAAGGGGGAGAGTGCGCAGCGGGTGCTGCTCCGTCCCCCCCCCCCCTTCATAGAGCAGAACTGTGCTGTATACAACGACTATAATTGCACGTGTGTACGTAGCTTTTAACATGAATTTACACACTACACCATTTTGACACTACACACATTGTGTGATTAAAAAGTACCTAAACTTGAGAACCAAACATAAATTATTACTGCTTACCAGCCCTTAGAATAGCTGTCAGCATTAGCTTTTTGTCAGATTAAGTGGATTTTTCTACAACAACAGAAAAATTGCTGTTGATCTTGTCACAAACATTACATCATTTTACCTTTCTATGCACAGCACTGAGATAACAAACAATGTTATCAGCAATTTCAGTCATCCTATTTAAATTACAAAACATTGCTCTTCTATAAAATAGACATAAGGAGAATGGATGATATTTGTAGTCCAAAATGGGAGTGACAATGCTGCTCCTTCATAGATACTGTGCAATCAGAGGACATTGCTACCCTGGGACACTGTGTTATTAGCAAAATTACCATGAGAAACTAATGCAGCCAAAATTATTTTTTGGATTTAGATACGCATTATATTTTTTTTGACTGACACCATCTGCATCCTGTCATTTCTATCCAGATTTCTAATATTATTCAGCTTTTTGTAATCACATCTACTGAAACCATATTAAATCCTAAGGACACAGGAAACAAACTTGTGCTTTACATGACCATCAGACCATTGTTGTGGGCCGTTGAGCTCTGTTTAGCAGTGGGGCTTCTCAACTTGATTGTGCATCACCTTGGCATTTTTGCACCATCAGTATTTTCATATTGCATGGGAATATCCAGTTTATTTTTTTGTAATGATTACTCAAGGCCTGCATATCACTACACAATTACTGACATAAACCAAGCAAACAGAAGGTAAAGCTTGAATTCTGGTCCTACATAGGTTTTTCAGGTCAATTTTTAATAGGCAGCAAGCATCCGGATGACACTGCAGATCTTGCATCTGTATAGGGAACCCAGAAGTCGAAGCTGCCCTAAGTAGCAACTAGGGAAAAGCTGCAAAAATCCTGCTATTGTGTGATTAGCATGTAGAAGAAAATGTAGCCAACAGAAAAAAAATTTTGCTGTGAACGTTAAACTCACACTTCTTGGGAACTGAGAAACAGAAATCCTTGTAAATCAGTTTAGTGAGATTACCTACACCGTGAAATTACAATGTCTTTTGTACATAAAACAGCCAATACATAAGCCCCATACAGACGTCAGATGTACGTCAGAGGATTGTTGTTGGAAATGATCTTTTCCAGTGGCTATTGAATGAACGAGTGCTGTATACACAATCCTGTTCTGTTCTATGGAGAGAAGCAGGTAGGGTGAGTGATTAGCACCCCAATCTACTTTCCTTCTCTCCTTTTTTATTTTTATTTTTTCTTCTCTCCTCCATAGCATTGAGCAGCGGTTGTATTCTTAACTAAATAGTGTGCAAATAAGTAATGTTTATAAGAGCATGCTGATGGTTTATTCACACAGTACCACTTGGTAAAAAATGTTAACACTGGAATAAACGTTTTTTTTTTTCCATATTGTTTTCAGATGGTTGCTCAGATGTTTTTTTCAGATGCTACATGCAGCTTCCAAGTGTGGTTTGCTGCTCTAGCTGCCTTCACAGTCTTGAACTGAAGGTGCTTTTTACAGCTTTGTGGTTACCACTCCTGGGTGCCCAATGAATTTAAATGCAGTGGCTTTTAACGACCCTTAAAGCAGAACTAAACTCGGTGGGTGGTGAGATTTTGACATGTATGTACAGCACACTTGCCGAAATATGGCACACGTTTACCCTGATCAGTTCCCCTGCAGCATTGACAGGTCCAGGACCTGTCATTGCTGCAGGCATGGGAGCTGCTATCTTTATGATGGACTTGCATGGAGCCAGCATTCTGCCTCTATGATTAGATGATGTAAGTTTTGCAAATGGTACATTATCCCCATCGGCTGCAGTGCAGTACAAGCTACAAGACACAAGTGCTGTTTAGTTTAGAGCTTGCATGTCTCTACCTTCTGGTGTTTTTTGTGGTATGGGTCTGCTTTAAATATGTAAGGATATTAGATATTAAACTGAAATGGGTAGGGTCCTCTACTTCTTCTGTGTCATAGTTTGTACTAATTATAATTATGTAGGTCGGTTTGCAGAATTTTTTTTTTTTTGTACTGCACTGAATACCTCATTGGTGCTTTATAATAATAAAAAAAAAACAATAATAAAAAAATAATATTAAGGATGGTATTAGTAACAGGGAATGCAATCATGGAAAGAACATTTTTTAATAATTTATTGGCAAGCATCACCAAGTGCTTTTCTTAAACTACGTTGAACTTTCTTGAGGGCTTCTGATGTTAATTCTTTAAACTTTTAAGTGTCTATAATGATTTTGTTCCTGTTTGTAAATGACTATTGGGTACCTTGGTGATTGATGCATAATGTTAGATATGTGCCATAAATAAATCTAAATTTCAGTGCCCCAGCTGAACTTTTAGATTATGCAAATACTATCCTAACATTGACACATCAGACTCTGGGGGATGATAGTCACAATGCTGCTGGATATCCTATTTTGTTCATTAAATTGCACACCATGTTTATTCATGCCCCCATGTCCCAATGGCTCTCTCAGTTAAAATGACTAATAGGGAAAATAAAAAAAGCAATCAAGTATAGATTTAGTCAGAGAAAATGGATCTATTCTCATAAATAAAATTAGGAATTCAAATTATATTCCAAGAAGTCCATTTCACAAGAGCATTGCTGTTATCTTGACCCAAATGCAATCGCCATATTTTACAATACCATTATTATCACCACTCAAAATCCTATAGAATAAAATTGAAGATAACATTATCATATCACTGCGATATGAAACAGAGCTGACTCTACAATGGAAAGCAACGGAGCCTTGTGTTGTGCTATAAATAGCATTTCCCTGTAGAGAGTAGCACATTACAGCTATCATTTGGCTTTCATGGCAGAAAGAAATGTGAATCTATATTTGAACACTGAAATAGAACAACTTCCTCCCAGCGATATAGACATTAATAAGTGATGCCATTAGTAAACATGAGCTCCATGTGGGACTCACATTTTCTTCCCTGAAAACATTCATATCTGAATGATCAAAATAAGAATGACAAAACGGAAGCATTGTGTGAAGATGTCATGTTTACAGGAGATGCCAGGATATCTCAGGGGGCTGCAACAAAGATCACAATAGTTTTTCAATAAGCATAACACAATTACCTGATGAGGGGGACAGTGATTTTTTGGGGTATATTGAGGTTATTGGAGATGCAAAGTGAATGAACAGTAAATGGATTTCCAAACAAGATCATTTTTTCCCAGAAAACACCTAACAGCATAACTTCCTTTGTTTCCGATAGATTTGTTTTTGAATTTGACATCAGTGTATTGAAGCCTACTTATAGCAGAGTGGATATCGCCATCCCAGGGCCATTTGTGGGTATTTTGGTGCCCTAATCAAAACACCCTGTGTGGCCACACACCCAATATCCTAATAAAAGTTCAGGGGGTCAGGATAGAGGGGATAGTCAAAATAGAAAGGTTGAAATAGGATGAGGGGGTTAGCCAAGATGGAGAGGGTTTGATCACTTGTTATTGCAGAGAAAGTGCAATGGAATTCCAATGTTCCTGAACCATCCCTGCCCTCTCTTTTTCAATGAGCAGCAAGCTGACATCATGGCCTGTGGGGAAGTACCATTGGGAATGAGCCAGGAGCAGCCTTCAGAGAGAGTTTCTTTCTACATACCCCGTTAGTTCACTGTGTACAGGCAAAGCAACACCCTCAGATCAGAAGCACCTTAGCGAAATGATTATATTGCTATGACTAAAAATGTGAACACCGCTGTGTTAACTCCACCCTGCACCTAAATTTTATGTTCCAATTATCAAATGCAGGTAGTGATGTGGAGCTTGTGATGTCCCATGAGGTTGCAAAGAGCACTTGGTAGTTGGAGGAGGTGCTGTCACGTGTCTTTGATAGATCATGTAACCAGGCTGTCCTTAGGACATGCTTAGAAATCCAAAATCAGTAAAGCACAGTACACATTTGTAAAGGTCAGTTGTAAAAGTTTTTTGTTTTAAGCAATGGTATGGCTCTGGTCAGAATATACTGAATAAAATTACCTGGGTTCTATACTTTCTCTGCACTTTGCTCCCCCATAAGCCTCTAAACTCAATAATCTGCAGTTATGGATGATTTAAACTGAAAGATCCACAAACTGATCTTTAACTAACAGAAACATTTTTTCCCTTGGTTTAAAATCTTTACCCTCAGCATTTTCAAGATCCAATATGCACAATAATCTTCTGCATACAGAGCTGAAACTATGAAAATTAAAAACATTGCAGCAGAAATGCATTTTAAATCATATTACACGGCACACAGGAGGATAAAAGGAACATTAATTACTTTAAATTGGATACTGTATACTACATGCAATATTTATGAGAAAACTCATATTGCTGATTGTTCTCAATTCACATTTTAAAAAAGGCAGCTGAATTTCAAGCAAAAACACAACCATTTATTTAGTGATTTTAAATAATATGCGAGGTAAATAAAAAAGCACGCTATAGTATTTAAAATACAAAGCATTTGGAATTGATAAAAACAATCAACATTTTCAATGCATTGAGAAGTAGCAAATCCTGCACCAAATACCCATTTAAAGTCTGTGCCTACTTCTTTCACTGTTACTCTATGGTAATAAAGCAAAGAGAAATGCATTGGGTTCTACTAGAAGTCCACACATCCAAGAAAAAAAAAACATATTTGGTCTTTGTTTGTTGCACAGGTATTAAAGAACCTTTACTAACCTTCTGAGGAAGCGCGTCGATGGTCTATGAAACGCATAGCTGCATTACCCTAAACCAGCACGGTGGTTAAGAGTTTAGCACTCTTGCCTTTGCAGCACTAGGTACCAGATTTAAATCTCAGCTAGGACTATCGGCATGGAGTTTTTTCTGGGTACTCCAGTTTCCTTTCATATTCCAAAAACATGCAGTTAGGTTAATTGTGTAATATGTGGGCGCTATATACATACTGTGTTCCACTATGCTCTATTTGCACTATTTGCAATTTGCAATTTGTGTAACACAATTGCAGCTATGACATATAGTGTTTTTATTGTTTGAAAAAAATGTAATTACAAGTTTGAAAAAAATATAAAAGATTTAATTAGAGGAGAATATTCATTTGACTGGTTTTGTACAATAAACTTTCTTCTCATTAGTCAAGCTCTGATAATTACTAAGGAAATCAGATAACTTCTTGGCATGTTGGGTTCACGTCATGCATAATATGTGGCTGCATTTTTTTTCTATGGTACATGTTTGCTCAGTGAAATTGAAATTCAGAGATACTATTATTTTCCTAAAATCAGCTCCCATGAACATGGTTTACAAGAAAAACAACAACAGTCCGATATAGTTAACCAAGGTCAATTGTGACAAACACATACTGCTTTTTTTGTCTTGGTTTAGAGGATGGCACTCATACATCCTATTCAACACTAGCTGAGGCTTGACTATTATAAGGATATAGTACCAAATCTCTGTATATTTTATATTGTATATTTTATCACGGGTCCAAAGCCATAATGAACAGTAAAAGTGTCATTCCATATACATTAGGGCTTGTGGAAATGGGATTTGGGCTCAGTGGCTGCATTTAGGACCAAAATGAAACACTTTTGTGAATATATATATTTATTGACAGTTGTATTTTTTTACCAGGTTCACCTAAGCTCCTTCTTATGTGTATCAACCTGCTTAAAGCTGTTTTTTTTATTCCCATTTTAAGCGGGAGAGAAGTAGTTCTGACAAAAACAAAAGTCTGTTGGCAGAGGTTATTATGGTTCAAAGGGTGTAAGAAATTGGGCTGGTGCATGATATTGAACTATGTTAGGCATGCATACAGAACTTGTGATCTCAACATTCAGTGGGCCTGATTTATTTAAGCTCTCTAAGGCTGGAGAGGATACACTTTCATCAGTGAAGCTGGGTGATCCAGCAAACCTGGAATGGATCTGGCACAGTATTCAAAACATTTGCTGGCATCACCCAGCTTCACTAATGAGAGTGTATCCTCTCCAGCCTTGGAGAGCTTTAATAAATTAGGTCCAATAAATATAAGATCACAAGAAAAGCTAGTCAGCTAGAGTATATTAACCAAGGAAACAATAATGACAGTTACCTTTCAACTACACAATGCGGTGTACAGCAGCGTAGTGCATACAGGTTTTCTGTAGCTTTTAGTTTACTAACATACATGGCATTACTCAGACCTCCTTTCCCTTTTTGGACCTGATAATTTGTACAAATAGCAATTAAAATCATTTTGCTAACATTGTAACGGTTTATAACCCCTTTCAGATTATTATATTAGGTATAGTTCTCTATTGAATCATGTTCTAGTTATAATCTGGGTATCTGGATGTCACCAGGAAACCAAAGAAAATCTGTCCAGTAGAAACAAAAACATGCCCTGCCTGGTTAATAGTAAGAACTAAAGAGGCAGTATGGAGAATGCAATACAATGGGCTTTATTTAATAAAACTCCCCACGACTGGAGAAGACGGACTATTAAGGCAGAACCTGGATGAAACCTTTATTCCAGGATTGAATTGCCAGGATTGAAAGCATTTGCTAACTAATAGCAAATGATTTTGCTTTGAGTTAAAAGAATATAAATTTCCTTGAGAAAATTAAACATAAAATCTTTTATATTCAATTACTTATATTTCATAAAGCAGCACAAACGATATGGTACTGATAGCCACCAATCAGAATGTAGATTTAGTCTGATTTAGGTTAGGTCAATTTTGATTGATTTATTATATCAGTATATGTTGATAGAAATATAATCACTGACAAGTATAACACCTGAGGTCTCACCATCAAGTTTTAAAGTCCCTGTGCAGCTGGGAGTATTAGCAGCATCAGGTGCAGGAAACCAAGTGTGACAAATGTGTTCAATTAGTTGTTGAATGTCACAGTCACGTCACCCTGGTAATAGCAGATGTCATTTTTTCCCACAAATTCAGAAGCTTTGTAAGTGGAAAACATGGGGGGTACATATATCCCTTGAGGTTTTTGAGTGATTTTAAAGCAAGAAGTAAATTGCAGCAACAATCAAAATAGAACAAGGCAAATGACAATCAGGTTATTAAGTAAACATAATCAGCATATGGCAGTAAAGCGGTGAACAATTACCTGTTTTATGGGCTACATGAACCTGCACATTGCACTACAACTATTTCCTACCATCTCAGCCAGCAGGATGGTAACTCATGTGTGGCTTTTGCTCTGTAGCCCACACAACATTGACTACCAAGATCATGCCCCAGTAAGGGAAATAAGATTTCTGAAAATGTCAGAGATAAGGAAGGTAAGATTAAGTGTCCACTCCCAATCAGGTAATAAGGGCATTATCAGGATCAATCTATTCAGTGAGAATAATGAGATTTAAGGACTTTTTGTATAATAATATGTGGAGTAAATTCAGGAAATCCACCTCAATGTACCCACAGGCAACCCTTTTTTTAAAATTTTAGGCTGGCTGATGTATGTTCTGTAGTTTTGTTTTTTTTTTTTTTGCTAAGCAGGGAATATATAGAAAATATGTTGATTGGGAGAATTCTGTTTCCAATAGGCAGATGTCCTATGACAACAATATGATTCACTAAGTCAACAGATAAACACAATTAATTACATATCCTGGAATGTGATCAGTGCCAGGAATTTATATTTGTGTAGAAAATGCAAGTATGACTGCAGTCATTTACCTTCAATGAAAAGCCTTATTGGTTTCAGGCCAAAAAAATGGTTTTAGCTGAATAGATAGATACTCCTACCTCTTAACCAACCAAACCTCCCCATATGGCTGTGGTTAAATATTAATGGCAGCCGCAATCCCCACTCTACCATCCCTGATTGCTTGGATGATGAGGGGCATGGTAAACATGGAGGGTTTCCTTTATTTCACATATGTGTAGTAGGGTGATCTCACACACAGTACACAGTGTAGGACACTATGTTCTCACCTATTTAGGTGGGGAGAAAGCACCCTTTATCCCTTTACACTGAGGACGGCTCTTAAGACAGGTTTAACCCCTGTTGGCAAAAACAACAAATGTTCTTTCTCATCTTCCAATATTACCCAAATTTTTTACCTTAAATATCATCCATATAATCTATAACATTTTTTAACCATTTAACAAAAAAAAGGACTTCCTCCTTCATGAATATGAGGAACTATATAAATATGGGACTAAAGATATAACATAAAATGGTATATATAACGCAGTGATTCAACCACTGTGCCGCGGCACACTAGTGTGCCCTGAGAGATCTTCAGGTGTGCCGTGGGAAATTATCCAAGTCAGGGGTGGATTGGCATGACTACGCTATCGCGGAACCCTAGCTCAGTTCTGGCTACGCCCTCTAGCAAGGGTTGCCATAGTTCCTGGCTTGTGGTAGCACAGGACCAGTAGTGTGACAAAGGAATACAGAGGCCTCTCTGCCTCTTGTTGGGTCAGTCATATTGCACCTTAGCTAGAACTTCTTTTTATGTATAATCTTATAAATTGAAGGCATATACTTGTTTCTTTCACTATATCCAGTATCTTGATTTCTAGTGGTTGTTAAAATTCTAACTTTCAGGGGATCTAAATATACATTCCTTTTTTTGTAGAGTGGCTGCTACATGTCACTTGACAAATATTTGACAAAGGCTTTAAATCTGCCTCATGTTTTTCCTAGCTTCAATATTTGGGTATGTTACTGGGTCATGAACAAACCTTGCACCATTCCAGAATATAACTAAATGGAATAGAGATTTACATTACATTAACAGACAAGAATGAAGAGTGCAAAAATATACCTACTAAAATATGGCACACTTTGCACAAAATGTGTTGCACTCCATTATTTTAAAGCTTAGCAGCTTTTTAGCAAGTCATGTGTTACAGATAATAGAAAAAGAAAAGGTGAGGGACTTTAAATGCAGTCGATATATCTTTCTATCTATCTATCTATCTATATCTATATATACATATGCCTATGTTGCAGAGTAACTAACAGTTGTAAAATTCAACAATACCAGTAACATTGAAAATTCTTTAATATGGGATCAGCTATTCTTTTTCTATTATTTGTAACACGTGACTTGCTAAAAAGCTGCTAAGCTTTAAAATAATGGAGTGCAACACATTTTGTGCAAAGTGTGCCATATTTTAGTAGGTATATTTTTGCACTCTTCATTCTTGTCTGTTAATGTAATGTAAATCTCTATTCCATTTAGTTATATTCTGGAATGGTGCAAGGTTTGTTCATGACCCAGTAACATACCCAAATATTGAAGCTAGGAAAAACATGAGGCAGATTTAAAGCCTTTGTCAAATATTTGTCAAGTGACATGTAGCAGCCACTCTACAAAAAAGGAATGTATATTTAGATCCCCTGAAAGTTAGAATTTTAACAACCACTAGAAAACACTGATAGATAGACACTGGATACAGGGAAAGAAACAGGGAAGTTCTAGCTAAGGTGCAATATGACTCACCCAATGAGAGAGAGAGCAGCCTCTGTATTCCTTTGTCACACTAGGGGTCCTGTGCTACCACAAGCCAGGGGGAGACAGAACTGAGCCAGGGCTCCGCGATCGACTCGTGTAGCCATGGCGATCCACCCGACTTGGAGAATTTGCCACGGTACACCTGAAGATCTCTCACGGCACATTAGTGTGCTTTGTAGCTTGAATTCATTCTTCTACCATAATACTATGATATTTTGAGAAACTATGATGCTGTTGAGCGTTAATTCATCAGTCCCAGCAAGGCTTATTTTAAATCAGTCATGCTTTTTAGCTCATTAATTTTTTTCTCTAAAAAAACTCTGTTTCACCTCCAAACATTTTCACATTCTCTGATCTAAGACAGAGGACACCTGGGTGACAAAAAAATTAACCCTGTAGCAATATTTTGGTGCTCAGCAAGTTTAATATTAAAAGCAGGTACAGACTGGCAATCAGACCCTTGAACATTCTGTGCTCCAGCAGTCAGCTGCAGCAATCAAAAAGGTTTAGCTTCCCTTTGGATGCTGTGTTACTCATGCTTTACCAACAACCTAAACATTTCCATAGTCTTATCTTTTTACATTTTGAAGCTGTGAATTAGAAGGTAGGTTGTTATTATTCATAAAATCTATTTGTTTGGCATTGAAATTTTAAAGTATCCAGGATGTTCTCCTTAGCCCCTTTTAGATGGGCACACCACCCAACAATCTCCAGTAACCACCTGGCTGTCTTTGAGTGGTTACTGAAAAATTGTGTCACAATACTGGGGCATTGGGCTGTTGGGGCATAATACAAAGACAGTGGAAATATGGGGTATACGTTCAAGAAGAAAGTTGGAACAAAAGGATAGAGAGTGGTAAAAAGGATAAAGAATGAGTTACTACTTGATACTTATGGCACAAACAACTGGAGGAACAAATGAAGGAAATTCAAGACCATTGTTACCCTACCCAAAAGTGGTTGACCATCAAAGGTAACTCCAACTACTAAGCATGTAATAGTCCTAGAAGTTACAAAAGGAGCCCAGAGTATCTTCTAATCAACTAAATGCCTGTCACACATTGGCAAATGTTGAAGTTCATGACTCCACTACCAGAAGAACACTGAACAGCAATGGTGTCCATAGTAAGATAGCAAGGAGAAAGCCACTGCTTTCCCTCAAAAATACTGTTGACCATCTACAGTTTTCTGAAGACCATGCAGACAAACCAGAAGGATACCAAGGAAATGGTTTGTGGATAGATAAAGCCAAACTTTTTGGCTTAAATGAGGCCAGTTACATTTGGAGAAAGAAAAACAGTGCATTCCAGCATAAGAATCTCATCCGACCTGTTAAACATGGTGGTGGGGTGTTTGTTTTGTTTTGCTGCATCTGGGCCTGCTCAGATTGTCATTATTGACGGAGCAATGAATTCTGACTTATACCAGCAAATTCTAAAGAAAAATGTCAAGACATCTGTTCGTGAACTGAATGATTCTCAAGAAACAGCAGGTTATGAATCAAGACAATGATCCTAAACACACAAGTCACTCTACCAAAGAATAGTTAAAGAGAAGAATGAAGTGAATGTTCTGGAATGGATGTGAGGAAACTCACCAACATCCAAGAGCTAAAGCTGTATGGAGAAATGGGCTAAAATTCCTAGAAGGTAATGCCTAGGACTGATCAACAGTTACTGTAAAAGTTTAGTTGCAGTTTTTGCTGCACAAGCGGGTGACAATAAATACTGAGAGCACAATTCTCTTACTTTTAGCAGACATTATAAGCTAAATCAAGTCAGATAGCCCCTGCTTTATTTACTGGCTGATGGGCAACTAGCATCATTTTGATTTTTGCATAACTCTTACCAAGAGCTACAAAGGCAGGGTGAGGGATGTTTACAGGAAGCTATGTACAGCACTCTGCTGGCTTCTTCCACCATCAGTTATCTTTCTGTATTGCACAGAAAAGCAAGGACACCCAGTGTTGACACTAAAATAAGGTATGTAATGAAAATTTTAATGTTTAAACTTAAAAAACATTTTTTTTTAATGGTGGTTTATGAAATGGGATTCTGTTGTCATGTTATATTCAGAGATCACATCCTATGCTCAATCACAGATATAGATTTGCTTTCCAAGGCAGACCTATTTTCAAAGACGGAAAGTGCCTTGTCTCACTTCATCAGTGTAGTTGTGCTGACACCAAGCCTGTGTTCGTGCCAAGGTTCCTATCGTGCACAAGGCCCCAAGCTTTGTGGATTTTAGCAGAAACCAATAAACTAAACAGAATGACAGAGAGACTCTCTAGGACAGCAGAATTAAATGAATTCCCTAAACAGCAAACAAAGCACTTTTTCCACCTGAAACATTTTTGTATGCAGAACAGCACTAATGAAGCTTTAAAATGTTTACTTTTAGAAAGCCATGAAATGCTGAATCAACTGATGCTTAGAAAGCAATATATTTTTCTGTCCAGCCATTAATCTCCAGTAAAGACTCCACCACAGTTGCTAACTTGGATAGAAATAAAAAAATGTCAATAAAGTTATAATACTTATAATATAAGTCTATAATACATATAGATTTATTTCCACTTCCACAGCAAATAGACTGGCAGCCTAAGGCCAAGTTCACATGAACGGTCCTGTGGTGCCTTCAGGGCAGCTTAAAGTTTCCAGCTGTCAAACAATAGTCTTTCCTAAGTAAGACTTATACTATGCTCATTCAAAATAAACTGTTTTTCCTAAGTCATAATGAACAACAGTTGGAGTGGTTTTGTTAGGAGGTTGTCAAACATCAAAGTCCATTCATTATGGGCAGATGTGGCAAGTAGCTGCTTGAATCTGCAGTTAAAAAGCATTCACTCCGGATTGCCTGTGTAAACTAGCCCTTAAAAAGGCAATATAGAGTTTTGCATACCCTCCAATCATTTAATACTTAGGAAAGACAGGCAGCTTTTTCATCAGAGCATGGTAAAAAAAATAATGGTTAGGCTACTACTGTCAGAGTATGACACAAGACCGCCTTCCTAGATATTGGAAAGCAATTAATTTCCTATCCTAGGATCACGTGTTCTATAACTTTTTACACATGGGGATTTGGTACCAAGCTTGCTACCTTGATCTGGACACCATATAATACACAAGCTTATGTTTATGTTTCATTTGGCCACCTTCTCGTTCCTGGAAGGATCTCATCAGGGTTATCTCATATTGCCCTTATAGTTTATTGAACCTCTTGGACTACTAACTAATCATCAGTCCAACATACCAGGACTAGTGCTCACTTGCTACCACCATAAAGTTTGTTTACTTACTGACAATCTGGTTCTTTTCCTTTCTAATCCAATGATATCCCTAGCCAACCTTCCTTTTTCAAAAAAATACTCTGCTATATCTGGAATTTAGGTAAATAGTTATCTAGAACAATCTCTGTATAATATCAATCCAATCTAAGGTCATTTAAACTGGCAGAAAGGTGTAATCATTTAAAAAAACACCCTTAGGCCTTTATGTGTAAAAGTGTGCTTGTTAATTTGTTTTTGTATTGTTGTGTATAATCCTGTCCGTATGCTCCTTTTATTTTTGACCTGGCTGGCTGAAACTTTTGCTTTGGATTTGGAGCAGATACAAACTCCAAGTCTTCAGCTGCAGTGAATCTTGACATCTGGTGTGTTGTTGTAGCTTTAAATAGGATGGGCCACCTTCAAGGAATGCCCACTTTCAATTTATTCATTACTATTTAAGTGCCCCAAGTTTGGAGCTAGTTTAGAGTAGTTGTATTGATTAGTGATGTCGCCAGACCCCTAATACACGATTCATGTCAGGGACTAAGGGTTTGTACAAATTTTACTTTTCCTTTTCCTATTACTGATTGTTTTCAATGATAATTTAGAGTATTGTACAGGTGTCCCCAATGTCATTAGGTAGGTTGCCACCCACCCTATTGTTACTATTGTATAACAAGACAGAGAATCACGTTTGCTCGCCCTCCCCTCTATGTAGGAACGAGGCTGAGAGCTAAGCAGCCTGTCTGTATAGCCATCATCCCTAAAGGGTCACCTAAAATGATTACTAGCCATTGTTTTGGGTAACAGTAATGCAAATATGCTAAGCATAAGGAGTGAAGTACTGATAAAGCTTTAATGATTAGCAAAAATCTGGGTCATAAATTTCTATATCTATTTGCCCATGCAATATCACAATTGATTTTGGAGCCAGGACAAAATGGATTGTAATGACTAAATGTCTCAACATGTTAATAGGTGTTGGATTTTTCATTCCAAGAACACACATCTTCATTTGAAATTGGTAATAAGCTTCAACCATGTAATTGGTTGTTAGTGGGCATTTTATGGTTCCCTGTGGACTTGAAAATTATATTATTAAGGATTTGTGTCCTTTTAATTGAAACTCTTACACATTCTTACAAATCTGTTGTGTGCGAGAATTGATTACCCAAAATACTACATATTCTGCTGTATGCACAAAAAGAATAAAAAAAAGTGGCTATATTTTACAGAAGATATGATCATGTTATAAAAGTATTCACTAATGAGAGGCAGCTGTTCATTTATTACCGTGACATTACACATCAGATGAGCGCCACAGAATTTTTATGAGTGGAATGTAATCAGCAGACTTCCTGTTGGTAGATGGGAATGACCTTCATCTGAAAAAAACAGCTCTGTCTTTATGAAACGGTACAAAGGAGACCATCTAAATATTCTAACCAAGGTCAAACTTCAGTGATGTTCCTAAATTTAAAAAGAGGTCGCTTTTGTGTCTATATTCATGCTTTATAAGCACTTTATACTTTCAAAGATAAAGGAGCAGTGATGTAATGTAACCCACTGTGCCTATAATTAAGTTGCATTTAAAGCACAGGTACCTGAATAAGTAATTCTTATTGATGAGCTGTTCTGATTAACCTTCTGGGCGATTCATTTCTGTCCGGATTTATATAACTAAAAGTGGTACCGTGTCTTTCATGAAAATTTATTTTACATTGTAGGCCTATTATTCTTAGGCATAACTCACTGAAATATGTCCAGTATTCAATAAGTTTAATAATAAACTTTAAATAAAAAACACAAAAATCTGTTAAAACCAAGATGCATAAACAAATAAAATATACTGAAACCTGTAATATAACTGTACAGTAGCATATAATATATGTATCCAATACAAAATAATTTGAAATTCCCGCTACCCTCCCTCGCACACACCGACGGCACCGAAAACTCCTGGGGAGTGTCAGCGCTATCGCCGGGGGACAAATCAATTGAAAAGGACGTGGCCAGAGGATGGGATCATACGGGCAGGACACTGGAGGATGCCAGTCGATTCTTTATTTTTTTAGCTACCCTAAAGCTACGTACACACGTCAGATTTTTATCGCCCGATAATCGGCATCGGCTAATTATCGGGCGAAAATCTGCCGTGTGTACAGTCGGTGTCGTCCATCGTCCGGACCGACCGACCTGCCGGATCCACGGACGATGGACGACAGCCGATCCTAATGAAAGGGAAGGGGAGAGCGCGCAGCAGGGTGCCGCTCCGTCGCTCTCCCCCTCCCCTCTCCATAGAGCATGAACGGTGCTGTATGTACAGCACCGTTCATGCATCGTGCACTCCCTTGTTGTTGGAAAGGATCGTGAAAGATCCTTTCCAACGACAAAAATTGGAAGTGTGTACGAAGCTTTAGTTTGGCTCAGGGTTACTGTTATCAGCTTTATTTTTTTTTTTACTCTGAGCCTCACTCGGGGTTACCGCTCAGAAGGTTAAAAAAGCAACACTTCTAAATGTGGATGGAGCTTGCCTGTCTCTCCACCACCCTTTCATTTTGGCCCATTATTATGACTGGTTGCCTCTGTGGCTAAAAGTCAGGCTCTGTTACAATGGGAAAGTTTCAAAGCCTTGCTGGTCCAGACCAGTCCAGTGTTCTGACTTGCAAGAAACCAATAAATGTGCTACAAGTATGTGTGTTTTTGTGGGGGGGGGGGGATCTCTAGCACTTTCTACTGCTAGCAATGTTTAAATTTTAAGTAATAAAGTTATGTTAAACTTCACATATCAAGCAATATGACACATGCCAGCATACCAAGACACAATGAGCCTGATTTTTTAATGCTCTCCAAGGCTAGAGAGGATACACTTTCATCAGTGAAGCAGAAAACCTGGAAAATATCTGGTCCAGAATTGAAAACATTTGCTAACAAATAACAAATGACTTTTAGGAAATCAATTCCAGGTTTGCTGGATCACCCAGCTTCACTGATGCAAGTGTAACCTCTCCAGCCTTGGAGAGCTTTCCTAAATCAGGCCAATTTTTTTGAAAAAATAAACCTTTGTTGGAATTAAAAAGAATCCATGGTCTTAACTTCTTAGCCAAGAATGCTTAGATTACAAGTTTTATCGCAGATAACAAAAGCAGATCAGCTGCAAATTTTGCAACATACCATGCAGATCAGCTGCAAACATAAAACCTACCTGTCCAATTGATTTTCCAATCGGTAATGACCTACTCAGAGCCCCCCAAACCATTTACACATGTATTTATTATTCTGTTATGATTATGTGCTGCAATGAGTTTGTACTGCAGCATGGGAAAGCCAGCATGTAAAGGGAGTTTGCAATGTTTACTATATAGCTGGCAAACATGAGTAATATGAATGATAAGCAGGGTATATAATGGATGAATACAGAGAGCACATTCCTATTAACCAGTATATGCAAATTTTGGCTTATCCTGTAAAAGTTGAGCCTGTCCCCCCCCCTGGTCCCAGGCCTCCTTGCTGGTTCTTGTAAACTCCGCCACCAAGAAGCAGGGTCAAGCTTGACTTTAAAAGTCGATATCTGCATATAACTGTTATGAGATGCAATTTTCCTTAAACAAATAACCTTTAATTATCTTGAATTGTCCAAACCTATAAGGAGTTTTACTTCTATCACTAATATTTTCAAGTGAAGATTCAACCTATGATTTATTGAAGCATTTAGAATGTTATCTAAAAATATCTAGTAGTAGTCATTTTTAACTGGCCTTGTTCTTTTAATGTTAAATACGTTTTGCAGCTGCTTCATTGTTTCTTATAAAATAAATACTTGTTATTGCTAGTTATTTATGTGTTTCCTAGAATTCAAATGATCTATATTTTGCATTAAAATGATCTACCAGAACATCCCATAACAGGACAGCCCACATTAACAATGTGCATCTTTGGAAACAAAGAAACCCATAATAGGATTATTTCTTACATTAGAAAATTGATTAGAAAACTTAGTATTTATACTTGGAAACTGGGAGCCGGGAAAGGAGCAGGTTGTCATGGTAACTGGATACTATTTTTATCCTGATGACATCACCTAATCTCCTTACAGAAGGAGAAGCTATCTGTGGTTACCAGGTATCGGTCTGTTCTTTCACCAGCAGCCTCTGCCGGGAGTGCCGGCGAGAGGAATGAATCTACGTAGACATACTAGATAGTGATGTTCACTAGACCCACAGCCATGTATTCATTAAGCTGCAATTGCCTATCCCAAACCCCCAAGATGGTGATAAATGTTAGCATTGAAATATCAAACAAATGACATATGTGCAGGGCAAAACGTGTTCCTTCTTCCTGGTCTGGAGCGGAAATGACTTTGTTGACTCGTGTCTGCAGGCCAAAGTAGAGGCCACGGATTCCGTACAAATAGATAGAAATAATGAAGTCAATTTACAGTATTGAACATCTTATGCCAGATCTTCTTGTGTTGGCCTTTTGTAACCATTAGGATTTAAACTTTCCATATCCAACTTTATTATTAGGACACTTCAATAAAACAAAGCCCTCTAATCCCCTATCTTAGATGAAGAGGAAATAGTACTTAAATGTTGATTCGGTTTGTAAGCCTGACATGTGACTGCACAGACAGTACTAATGATAGTTTTTGGAGTATGCAAAGCATTAAAAAAGGATAAATATTGTTAGGTTTATATGTAAAGTATATCTAAAGCCGGTCATTTTTAGTCATAGTTTAAATCTTTTTGTTTATTAAAGTACTTTTGAAGACAAGGATACAAAAAATAGGAATAATTACAACAGTAATTATAGTAGTAGTTACTACTAATAATACTAATAATTATTATAATTATAGTAGTTACAACTTATTAAGAGAAAAAACTGCAAGAGGAGACTAAAAGGGAAAGTGGTGTACACACATTGAGAAGGGGGGGGGGTAGGGTGTAACACAGAAGGACAAAGTAAAGGTGATATTGAATGCATAGGGCCCATGTTTTATGAAATTTAGTCAAGTTGTTATCCAATTAGCAGAAAGTCGATCAATGCTTATGATCCAATTAGGCATGGCTTTAACATAGTCCAGTGGTAGGTTTGCTAACTTTCAGCATTTAGCACTACTAATTTTGGCTTCTGAGAAAATAAACTGAAAAATCTCCTAATGTATTCGGGAATATGCAAATCAATTTTACCAAACAAGGCATCTGTCAGGGGTCAAAACATTTACAATTAGAAATAAGTGGAAAACTTTGAATAGGGACACCTGTTCAGAAGACAACATATGCTATGTTCAGACTGGCAGTGGCAGGCTGGCATCCACAGCACTGTTCTGTAAGTGCCAGCCGCCTGGAACTATACAGGATACCTTGATTTCTTCAAGCTTCCTGTTGTGTTTCTGGTACAGAGAGTAAAGGAAATTGTCACCAATGTGATACAGAGAGCAGGAAAAAAAAACACTGACAGGGAGTTTAAAAAACAATGTTAAAAGTTGTCCCTTAATGAATACAGTCTACTCCCCTGCTGCCCACCTGGTCCTATATTCAGCTTTGCCTTTGTTCCAGTATTCTTTACCATACAACCCCATCAGGTCGCTGAATGCACCATTACTGGTCCTCTTGAATACACAAACACTGTAGAACTTATTATGACTATTAAACTGTATTTATAAAGCGAACAACATATTATGCAGCACTGTATTTTAAATAGGGGTTCAAATACCGAATGAAGGACAGATACAAACAATGACACAAGAGAACCCAGGAGCTTACAATCCAAGTACTTCTAAAACTATGCAATTATGTCTACTTTCACATAATCACTTAAAAAACACACTGGTTACTTTACTGGGCATGGTTCACTACAGCTGGATCACTTATTTAATAAATTTAAATTATTGGTTGGAGCTAATTATATCATGTAAGCAACTTAATACTCCTATTGTTACAGTAAACTTGAAAAACTAAATAACCTAAAATTACTTAATTACTAAACATGGATAAAGAATGGCATAAACACTCCCATCAAATCAAATTATTATAATGACAGAGCATTTAAAATGAATCAGTCAAGCAGCAGGTGTAACATTGAAAAGGAAGAAGCACTCAAAGGCTAACTTTTCCAGTTTACAAAAGTTTCATTACACGGTGCTTAGTGACAAGTTCACTTCTTCACTGCACAAAATACACCTTCCTTTTTCTACCATGCTGCTCAGCAACAAACAACTGCTCTTAAAGCAGAAGTCCAATATCTTTTTTTCCAATCCTAACACTTTAAAACTGCAAGGTGCAAATAGTGAGGGCATGCACACTTGTAAATATGTGCTTGCTTTACCTTTATCCATATTTTATATTATTCATATGCCAATCTGCAAAGTGAGGGCCATGCTACTGAGGGAAGATATATAACCCATTCCCTTACAGGAAAAGATCTACAGGATCACCTACACCTACATTTAACTATTTCCAGAAACAGGACATGTAATAGGCAGGCTCTATCCCCACCCTAGTTCAGCCTTTCTATTGCTCTTCTATCAGCTTTTTGACAATTTTTTTAACTAAATGCAGCCACTAGGGCACAATTAAAAGCACAACCTTGCTTTAGTCTATTCCACCTGCCAGTAAAAATAATTTTCAGTTTATTGTCAAAACTTTTTATCTTTAACTTGACAGACCACATAAAACTAATTGACACACAGTAGTCTTTACACAGATCCAAACAATTGTATCAGTCACTAGGGAAAGAAGAATGTTGTGATTCAACTGGCCTACCAGCCTTCAGGACTACCTGGGACTAAGTTTTTGGTGTTTGCTGTTAACCAGCAGGACAAGATCCACCATGGAGCACTAATGAGGACGCCAAGTGTGCTCATCCATTCCACCTCAACTCTTCTGATGAATCTCTTTGTAGTTCCCTTCATTGGCTTCCATTTCACCTGAAAATTAAATTCAAGCTCCTGTGCTTTGCCTTCATATCCATCCAGTTCTTGTCCCACTTACCTTTCTGACCTGATAGATAAATACTCCCCTGGCCACTCCTCCAATGACCTTCCACTGACTTCCTCACTCATAACCTCATCACATGCACAACTGCAAAGAAAATAATAGTATTGTGGTAGATATATTTTAGGTAATATATTTAGGTAATATAACTTGATAACCAGAACAAGATGAGGCAAAGACTGACATGAACATCAGGGCCTAATGACTTAAAGCTCCTTGCTAACCCTATTAAGGCAGGATTGAGCTTGGTTACCATAGTGATCCATAAAAAGCCAGCCATACACAGAATGTCACAGAGCTCCAGGGAAATTGTTATCTGAATCTTTAGCTCATAATAAAATATGAAGCCTGATTTACCAATTCCTGGGTCATAGTATTCACTGGGTATACCTAGAAGTCATAATACCGCTGCAACAGTACAAGTCCCATTACTGAGCTTAGATTTTTTTTTTGTTCTTGCTTTTTTGCTATCTATGAAACTTTTAGAAGTCATGTTCATTTATTAAAACATCTATTCTAGAAATTTTCTAGTGGTAGCAGAGTATCCCTAATTCAGAGGGTATAAGAAGAGATGTGCTTGTACTTTAGAAAGAAAAGCATAGCACATGATAATACAGCAATCTTTACCCATTTCAGTATCACAGACTGACTACAGAACAGGATAGTGGAAGTCCCATGGGAAGGATAGGAGAATAATGACAACCAATGATAATCCTATTAAAAAGTATGATTAAGCAGAAAAAATATTAGAAGTACTTTTGGAGTGACAGTCTGCTTCTCTTTTCTTCCTATGACTGACACAAATTGAAATATTTGTGTGCACTCTAGTAAGTGCTTCTTGGTATTTATAAATCCTTGTTTTGCTTCCACCCCCTAGGGGTCCTGAATGTGGCATGACTGTTGTATTTCATGCATGAGTTGAGCCTTATGCAGAAGGCAAACTTACATACTGTCGCCGTAAAAATAGGTGGCCAATTTCTTTTTTTTTTGCTTCGGTTGCCCTCCTGATCAACTTGCTGTTAAGGAAAACTTCTGGGATTGCAATTAAAAAATAGAATAGAAGACCTAGAACGTTTAGGCACAAGCATGCTTTTACTTTATGTCCACCTCTCTATCCACCTCACTTTTGCCAATATCTTCGTAGGAAGACTTCAGTACCTTTTACTGGTGAAAGGATCTCATTTTTCACTTTTACTATTTTTATAACCTAAATGTTGGGATACAAAGTGTTGTTTTCCCATATGTTGTACCCAAAAGAGTGTACTACTGGTTTGGCAATCCCTGCAAAACCAAAAAAAGTAGGAATTTGCTGAACAAATATTATTATTATTATTATTATTATTAATATTATTATTATTATTATTAATAATAATAATAATAATATTAATAAACAGTACTTATATAGTGCCAACATATTACGCAGCGCTGTACATTAAATAGGGGTTGCAAATGACAGACAGATACAGACAGTGACCCAGGAGGAGGAGAGGACACTAAAATATCACACAGATATGAACATTCCTGTTATTTATTGCAGGAACAGATAGCTACTTGACTGCTGTATTCAAGTACATGAAGAAGAACAGTATTTCATGTTTTTCACAGCACTTACAGGTATAGGCTATGCTATACTACACCATAATAGGCATGCTATAATGCACACAAAATAATTGTACAACAGAGCTAGCATAAATCACATTTCCCTACTGACCATGAATATGAGCAATTTTCTGCAGCAAGATTATTCTCCTCTAGTACAGAGGGATTTACCATAATAGGAGCATTTCTTACCTCTTAAAACCAAGCTTTGAGATGAAAAAAACTAAAAAGGAGATTAATCAGTAGGAGAGGCCCTCATACTTGTAAGCCCAACAGAACAGCCTCAATGAAGCACTTAAAACATGTGAATCCTCTTTATGTGGCTTTCTAGCCAATGACCCTTTATTCTAAGGGCATGCGGTCTTTGAGGTTGGTAACTGTTACTCATCTACAGCAGGATCTTCCAGCATGTTCTGGTATTTGTTAACTGATAACAATGTTTTAAAGCTCAATGATTTTTAGTTAATTAGCAGTCTGAGTATTTAGGCTAAAATGTGTGGTCTGTTTATAATATTAGGCCTTTTCTCCTTCCAATCCTAAATTGTCACAACAGCTAAAAATATAAAAAGATGAAATAAAAATGAGATAAAAAAATATTTTTATTTACCTAATAGTCACTTTTTGCCTGCAGCACCTTGGAGGTCTATTTATAAAGCTGTGCATCTGACATTCACTAAAACAACAATCCCTGGTTGAGAATAAGTTGCCATTAAAGCACATGGACCTGGCCCACAGTCTAATATGTCACAATATATTGTACTGCCATAAGAGATGATAATATGGCCTCACAAAATCCAAAAAATCTATGGATTATGTATGATTAAAATAATAATCTTCCATGACCAAAAAATATTAGGTTATAAATGTATCTTTTTGAAAAATGATATATCCCTTTATTAATAAAGTATTTGTGTAACTATTATTGTCAAGCATATTTTTAAATACATTTATATTTTTGGTTTTCCATAAAATAGCTATTTTATAAAAAGTGTAATCTTTAAAAAAGTGTGCTAAATATCCTGCAGTTATTTTTGCGGTGTGTGCTGCCCTTGTTACACATATTTTATTCTAATTTCACCCTGATTAATCTTTACAGTACTAATTACATTTACATTATGAGACATAGGACAACATAAAATGTATAAATAGACACATTCATGTTATTTGTATCTGTCTTAAATCAGTTTTAGGGTCCTTTCACACGCGTGGTGTAAAACCATATTTTTGGCAGTTCCTGGGCACACAGCAAAGTGCTGCTGTGCAACCAGGAGCAGCAAATGGGCAAACTGCACTGCAGGTAAACAGATTTGTATGCTGTTGTAGCTACAGTGCAAACCTTTAATTAACAACCAAGTGACCAAAATCAACTTGTCACTTTTTGGAACCGTGCTGCATTGTGCCGCGACTGCAAATGGGTGCTAAAAATCTGGTTGGGACTGTGATAGAGCCCTTATTATTTGTGAGTCTGAAATAGTCCTTATTATTTCTGTAGTTGGTAACTCAAAAGTCTATGTCCAGAGGATTTAGGACCCCCAGGGGCAGTAATGTAATGCTGCCAGGATCCCAAAATATGCAGTTAACACTTACTACAGATATAAAAAGCTGAGGACCCTTAAAATAAACCCAGCACTGGCTGGTACACAGAAGCATTTATTTTTTAATTTCATGATGGAATTAGTTATGCAGGACGGAAAGCTCCTCATGCTTTTCCTTTGTATGGAAAATTGGCAGATATCCAAATCTTACAAAAAAAAAAAAAACATCCAACATGTTAAAGTCTCCATATCTTCTCATTTTGTGAGGATCACAGCATAACGCCAAATCCAGCATCAGTGGCACAGAACCCACTGTATCTACATTACCTATAGTTTTTAGAGCACAAATAAAGTCAAATTTTACTCTCTAGTCCTAAAGATTTTTTCATGGTAAACTAACTAAGGCCTCCTACAGATGTCAGATCACTGTTGACATCAACAAACTTTTGTGATTGAGATTAATTAGAGAGCATTGTACACACAACCCAGATCTGTTCCATGGAAAGTGGACCCTCTGCTATGCTCTCCTTCATAGGTGGATTAATGAACAACATTGAGGAACCGCTGTACACGGACCACATTTCATCCAGAACATGCCTGTCCTGGGCAAATATTTGGCATGTATACAGAAAGTCCCCAATGTAGTTCATCATGTGTATGAAGCTTTAGTTTTATGTGTGCTGTCTGGAACAATGTTGCAATCAGATCCTTGCTGTGAAGACAATGTTACCTTGATGTACAAAGTGCCAGAGATAACCTTCTAATTGAGCTATAATCAAACCAGAAACCAACTACCTGACAGTAAAGCTGCGTACACACTTCCAATTTTTGTCGTTGGAAAGGATCTTTCACGATCCTTTCCAACGACAAGGGAGTGCACGATGCATGAACGGTGCTGTACATACAGCACCATTCATGCTCTATGGAGAGGGGAGGGGGGAGAGCGACGGAGCGGCACCCTGCTGCGCGCTCTCCCCTTCCCTTTCATTACGATCGGCTGTCGTCCATCGTCCGTGGATCCGGCAGGTCGGTCGTCCGGACGATGGACGACACCGACTGTACACACGGAAGATTTTCGCCCGATAATTGGCCGATGCCGATTATCGGGCGATAAAAATCTGCCGTGTGTACGTAGCTTAAGCAATGAAATGCTTTCTTTGACTTATTATACATTTTATTGTTTGAAATATGCAATAAAATCAACTTTATTATTATAACAGATCTACTAGTATAAAAAACCTCCAGTATCCCCTGATGACGACCCTGGATAATCCATTTAAAAATTACTATGCTGCAATCCAGGCAAAAATGTTGCTGATATTTACTTACTTCACAATCATGAAGACAAATAAGCAAAAATTATTAAAAAGATAAAATAAGGGCTTACTATGTTTAGCTTTGTGGCTGAATTAACGTCATAAAAGTTTCTTTTTCCCATATGAGGAGACACATCTAATAGATGTGACTTTTTCCTTTGGGCCATGTTGAGTGAACAATAATAATAGCAAAATGGAAAACACAGACTACTTCTTAGAAGATGTATCAAGGTCAAACACCAATATTATAGGAATTTGACGTTTTCTAGTATGATGAAAACAACTGCCAGGGACTATTCCTGTTCAGATACTCTATTAAATTATATTTAAAGTTAAGCAGTCAAAGTTTAGAACCTTTGTTGGGTTTCTCATTGTTGTCAGTGTCCCTGTTTGGGAGATTTACGCTCTCCATTTGATCTGGTTACTGAAGGAGTGAAAACAATCAAAAACTTTGGATTGTCACTACAACAGGAACAGAAGGGCAGTCTTCAAATCAAAGGCAATTCAGTGACAAGTGTCTAAAGGGTATTCTCTTTACCCTTAAAGTGATATCCATGCCCTCCTGCATGGGGTCACCTATCTATGAGTTGAATTACTGTCTTTAGCCCTTATTATGTAAAAATATTTTCAGTCCTCAATGTTGAATATATCCTAGTATTTACTATATCTATTTTCTATGTAATTATGTTTTACATGTAATCTGATATTTTGTAAAGGTTTAATAATGCTTTTTTAGTTACTTTTTTAATTGCATATATCATTGTCAGAAGAACCTCTGCAATTATCTTTATTTGAGACCTAGATAGTTTACCCAAACACTTAGGAATCTGGTCATTCAGAACTAAATGATCACACCCACAGACAATCTAAAGCTACGTACACACTTCCAATTATTATCGTTGGTAAACGAACGACGAACGATCCTGCACGATATCTGCGAACGATCGTATAGCACCGATCCTGTACATACAGATAACGACACGATCGTTCGTAGATATTGTACACACAATAGATGCGATCGTTTGAACGATACAGGAAGTTACGTGCACCACAGGAACGTTCGTTCATCACGCATGCTCAGACCATGGACGATCAATGAACGATCGTACACACGAACGATGGTCAACGATCGTCGTCCAATCCGATCCGCCGGTCCGGTCGTTCATTTCCAACGACTTTCCTCGTTCGTCGGCGTCGTTGGTTACTTTTTTACAAACGATTTTTGCCCAATCGATCGTTCGTCGTTCATTTTGAACGATAAAAATTGGAAGTGTGTACGCAGCTTAAAAGATTAAAAAAAAACAACTGACAGCTTGTAATTGCACAGCTGATCCCTCAATACATCTGTTTATCTGAAGACACCTATTAATGAATACCAGTCTGTAGATTAGTGCCATAAACATGGAGCAGGAGTGAGAATTGTTTATACATAGAGTTATACTTGTGTGACATTGGTTCTAATTACTCCTATTTAGAAAAATGAATACATTTCCATGTATAAAAAGCTTTCTTTGGATGCCTAAAATATCTGCCTGACTTGACCTGAAATGCTCACGCCACGCTGTTTTTATATAATGGCTGTGTAATTTGTGAAACTGGCTCTATGGTCAAAAGTACACGGAAAGGTTATTAGCTATACTCCAAGCATCAATTTTCAATTGTGTAGGTTCAGACAAATATTTCCCACTTATACTTTCTGCAGGTCACAAGGGCTGCTAATAGATTTTACTCAACAAGAACTGTCATTACATTTTCCAGCTTCCATTAGGTCAGCGCTACAGATTCAGAAATCATTCTGTAAACACACATTTCTCCATTACTAAAACACAGGGCCTGCTGAGAGTACAGTGGGATATGCGAAACACATAATTGGAAGCTGGCTCTGACTCCTCCAGGACATCATTAGAGCAGCACTGCTGGGACTGAAAGTTCCTTATAACACCAGCACTTTTCTCCTGGCAGTAAACATCTATCATGATTGAATGCGGCCCACCTGCAATTTCCTTATCATTTTGAATACAAATAAGCAAAGGTTTTTAATACATTTTCAAAAATATAGTCACCTACATGTGTTTACAGAATGAGAAAAACCCAACCAAGGTCGTACTGCATCCCCTCTGCTTAAATGGTATTCTAAGTGGAACTATAGTTCTGGAAAAAACAATTGTGTTATTTTTTGCAGAAAGGGAAAGGTAAATTTCTGCAATCTACTATCAAAAAGTAAATGTGGTTAAAAGTCCTCAAAGAGAAAACACTACAGAGAACCAATTATGGACAGACAGTGTGAAAAAACATAGGATTAAAATACATTCTCAGTCATACTTTTTTATTGATATTTTCTACCTTTGGAAAAGATTTATTCTATATTGATGAGATCTCACGGCCTCATTTTTGTCCTTTCTCCCCATACTGGTTATTGGTGAAACTGAAAGCACCTATGTATCTGGATATTTAAAGGTATTTAGGATATAATACTACAAGTCACATTTAAGTACATTTGGTAGCCAAATTAAGAGCCACTGTTCAGTTCTTCTCAGGTCAATTCTAAATATTTCTAAAAAATCATCTCTCTCTTTCTGTTAAAGTGAAACATCACTTTGGCTAATAAGGACAAAGTGAAAGGTTCTTTTTATAGGCTTTCTCCACAATAATTACCCTCCCCATTCATTCTGCCACTATGTTCTCCAAGAGCCTAATTCATGAGCAAGCTCTGTCTCAGAGCTTATAGGTTTGATGACCTTTATTCCTTTACCCAAGTTTTGGCCAAGCTAGTGGCTATTTAGATCCAAGCACAGTATCCCAGAAAACGGGTAGGAGATCACAGATATCCCCATATCTATCAATACTGGGTATTTTTGGGGCAGACATTTAGAGTGATTCCTAGTATATAAATCATCACTGCGCCTTAAAATACCTTATCTATTATTGAGCATATAAAATGTGATTTTTTGTGGGATCTAAACTGCCAAAAAGAAGAATTATCATGGTTATGTTACCAGCATTTAACAATTATAACGATGCAAGCAATATGGAGATTCTACTTACTAATATAAAGATTGAACTCTGCTGGCAGACTTAAAACCTCCAGTGACAACTTTACCAGAGTGAATTTGCATTATTCTATATTTACATGCAAATGATCCTAATAGCACATCAACTTTCTGCTTCATAATTAGGTTTAACTACTTCAGACTGCAGATGAGCTAATATGGAGGCATGGTAATAAAGACTGATTTCCATAAAATAACCTGCTGTACAGAATGATATATTCCTGTTCCCTTAGTAATGTGCAGAGTGTACCCAGATAAAAGGTATTATTACTGAAATAAATTGGGTATAATCTTCCATGTTCTTAGTCACATACCTGAAAATTATGTGTACAGTGCTGTGAATTTCCCCTCAAATTAACTTATATTGAGGGATCAAAGAGGTCAAAGTAACACTAGCTATCTAACATGTATAAACACAATTATTGCCTAGCATTCATATATTTTATTCATTATATTTAGTACACATTGTTTTTACTCCATTACTGACATATTTTTTGGTTGTGTTAAAGCTGACATTTAAGCAGATATAAAATCCTTGCAGTCCTTGGGATTGGAGTGGAAAATGAAGCCAATCAGTTTGTATAATGACAAGGAGCATGTTCATAGGAGGAGACAGTTAAGTTACAATAAAATGAGCCCATCTCTGCATTGCTTCTTCTTCAATGTCCCATCTAAAAGCCTGGACTCGAAAATAGTGGGATGAATGATGCTGGCTGTCAATTAACCTAAAAGGCTGAGGAAATGCTTACTGTAAGGAACAGCTCCAGATACCGCAGAGAAGGCTGTGTTTAGTTTTTCTGTTAAACAGCCAAAATTCACGGAACTAAAGCCAGCTGAGCACTATTAAAATAAAGAACGGTGAAGAAAGCCAGGACAACAGTATGGTTACAGGAGCATGTTGCTTGCCTCTGATACATTTATAAAGTTTTCTTGGTTGGGTGAAGCTTAGACAGTTTCGTAGGGCACTGCATTTTAGAAATGGGCAGTAGAAGCGGGTAGCAGTGTTGAATAACAATGCAGAATTTAGCAGACAGCAGAGAGTGACATCTGCTTTTGCATCTTAAGTGTTTGCTTTAAAGTCTTCCTACTTAGGATATCAGCAAGATCAGTCAAATCAACATCCATTTTGATGGAATACTCATATATTGGGCAGAGCTGCGCACAAGGAAACTTGGAAGAACAAGACCTGAAAGCATACCATGCCCAACAAAAGATCTCCTATTGGGAAAATACATAGACAGTCATTGCTGCCTCCTTTTTAAACATTCTAGATAGTTGTCATGCTGCTTTAATGGCTTTCTGAGTCCTTGATCCAAAGAAGGCAGATAAAGAGTTCTGACTTCATTTTGACTTGGTTGGCTACATATTTGGTTGGGGTCAGGGATTATAATTATAACCAAGAAACAGCATGGCCATTATTTTCAAAAAGATGTCAACAGCAGCAGAGTTTATATTCATCCCATGCCTTCAAAATAAACATGAATACGGATCTTCTGAGGGTCTCTCCATGGACATAGGCAAAGAATATTAACTGGAATGTCAGTTATTTTTTTCCAACAACACAATACTATATTTCTTGGGGATTCAAATGAGGATTTAAATTGTCTAAAGCCATAGAAAAAATATTTTAAGATCACAAAGTTGCCAAATTCCCTTCCTAAAAGCAGTTCTAACATGAAGACCGATACCTTTTTAAAAAAAACACGAGAAATTTTGCTCTATACGTTCATGGCTAAATGTAAATCTTTGCGATCTACTATCAAAAAGTAAATAGTGCTTAAATGTCCTCAAGAAAGAAAGAACACTACAGAGACTCAATTATGGACAGAGTGTGAAACAGCATAGGATTAAAATACATTCTCAGTCATACTTTTTTTATTATATTTTCTACCTTTGGAAAAGATTTATTCCACATTGATGAGATCTTACAGACTCATTTTTGTCCTTTCTTCCCATACTGGGGATGTCGGATTCCTGCACTTGTTCAGCTTCCTGCTGTCAATCAACACAGCACAGCTCAAACGAGGCTCAAACGATATTGAGATATACTGCCACACTGCGCCAGCATGCCATCTTGTATCTCAAAGCAGCATCCAGGGGACAAAAACTGACCACACCAGAATGGCAAGAAAACAAGAACTAACGGGTATTTTACAATATCAAAATATATATATAAAATTGTATGTGTGTATGTTCCACCATCACTCGAAAACACATGGAAACATTTCAACCAAACTTGCTATACATATGAATGAGACTCATGTGAGTGCACCAGTCATCTTTGTACAGCGCTGTGCTATATGTCAGAGGTATATTTGGATGAAACGCATGGAGACATTTCAACCAAACTTGCTATGTTCCACCATCACTAGGAAACGCATCATCAAACTTGCAAGACATATGACTGAGACTCATGTGAGTGCACTGCTGATCTATGTACAGTGCTGTGCTATATGTCAGAGCTATATTTGGATGTATGTATGTATGTATGTCATCACTAGAAAACGCATTGAGACATTTCAACCAAACTTGCTATACATATGACCGAGACTCATGTGAGTGCACCGGTCATCTTTGTACAGCGCTGTGCTATACGTCAAAGCTATATTTGGATGGATGTATGTGTGTATGTTCCACCATCACTAGGAAACCCATGGATAGATTTCAACCAAACGTGCTAGACATATGACTGAGACTCATGTGAGTGCACAGCTGATCTTTGTCCAGTGCTGTGGTATATGTCAGAGGTATATTTGCATCTATGTATGTATGTATATATGTATGTATGTGTGCATGTATTGATCAGCACTGTGCCTTTTGATTATCTTTTTATATACTTTTTTCTGAATATAAGATTGCAATAAATAAATACCCGGGCAACGCCAGGTAATCAGCTAGTGTGTGTG
>NC_092863.1:59260565-59268368 GCF_032062135.1 Pyxicephalus adspersus | reverse complement strand
TATATATATATATATATATATATATATATATTTTAGATTAACTTGCACTTTAAATGTAATAATAATTTCTCAGAACATCCCTTTCAATAAGCCTGTCCATCTGGTATACCACATGGCAACAACCTAAATAATCTCCATAACTCAGTAAACCAAAGTAATGAGCGACAGAGTAGGCAGAAACGGAAATACGTAGGAATAATTTCTAATCAACAGATGTCTGCGAGTGTTTGAGCACACTTGCCAAAATCTCTATATTAGTTCATAACACAAACATGACTCATGGCTCGATTTCTGTTTAGTAGATTTTAGCTGTAACTAAAACAGTTTCCTACTACTGCCTATCTTATTCTATTGGAGATTTGAATTTAGGGCTCATTCAGGCGTGTTTTTTATGCTTAGACATACAATTAACACTTCCATCTAATGGAATGTATGAACATTTAGTGCGCTAGTAACGTGTATTTTGCATGGCACTCCATTACATCTTTACAACACACCTGCGCTGCACTGGACAGTACTCAAATGCTTTCACAGTCATCAGATCTCAATCAGATAGAGCATCAGCATGTGGTGGAATGATGATGCATTGATGTGCAGCCAAAAAAATCTGCATCAACTGCATGATGATATCATGTCAATATTGACCAAAATCCCTGAGAAATGTTTCTAGCATTTTGTTGAAGATGTATGTGATGTAATGAAGAGTTACAGGACATCTAAAGTCAAAAGGGGGTCCTATCTGATACTTAGCAAGGTGCGCCTAATAAAGTGGCCACTACTACCACATGATGATATCAGAATCACTGATGACATCAATGTGACGATGACCCATACCAAGATTGTCAGCATTCTGGAACTATGAAAGAGGGACACCTGGATTCCTTTCTTACAATAAATGTCACTGAAATACCTTGTAGGCATGAAATCAGCGGAAGGATTCTTCTCAGCCATACTTTGGGCTTATTTACACTTCCCTGTTCCTCTGCAGTGTATGGAAGTTGCAACACACTTTAAATGGGATATCAACAAACAGGAATACAAAGAAAATTGGATATGTAGCATCTTCTCCAACACAGATACATGATAGTAAGTTGTGCCTTGTGGTGCAGCACAATATATGTACATTGGAGCTGCATTGCCATTGGTTTTTCACCATAATGCACACTATTTTTCAGCCATTAAAGTAAACCTGAAAACAATGACTTTCAAATTGAAAATCCTAGTTGCCTAACTATGGCTTCAATACTTTTGGGGCATAGATCTCGATCAAGTATTCAGACTGGGATATAACTGTATATTGACATTTTATTGTGCATGTAGTAACTGAAGTAAAATACAGCCAGGCAACCAGTATTCCTAGAAGGAGGTGAGCATAAGCATGTTTCTCTCTTTCATCACAGACACAGGGAAATTCACCTGGTGTTACCCTGCTTGCAATACTTCACAAACACCAAAGTTTATATCTTCTTGTGCATGGCCGATGAGATAAAGACACTTAGAAATTCATGATATCCAAATGAGACTTTTTTGCACTGTGATTATCTAATGTATATTGTGCATTACCCCATCCATTACTAGCAAACTAGCTGTAAAGTCCTGTGACCTAAAAATAACACAAGCCACAGAACACACGCAGGCTATGGCAGGTATCATAAGGAGAATCGACACAGCACATCTTCTTTTTCAAATCGGGAATGTTCTAACTTCGTAAAAATCACACGCCATTCCAATCAATCAAGTTCAAGGTGACCCTGCACATATAAACTGATCAAATCCATACTGGCAACTGCATATTCCTGAAAGCAAGGCAGTGAGATTATTTTGTCATTAGCATCCCACATTGTGCTGAGCTTGGAACTTAAAGAATTCTTTGCATTGTGCTAAAGAAAATGGATGCAAGCACACAATGACGTCAAGTTGTTCAATGAATCATTCAATGAATAATTCCCAACCCCCCCAGGGTGAGGACCTGTCTGCACCTGTCTCTATGGTACAGCTTCTCACTTCACCTACAGATTGCATGGTACCACATGATAGGTCAGAGGCAGGGAATCCAGCCTTGCTGCATTGTCACAACTGTCAGGGTGTTAGGGGAAAATAAAAGCCAATATTCAAGCATGCTCTTCGGAATCTCCTCCGGATGCTGCAAGACATGACTGTGTTGTAGGTAATCATGCAATAACAATACCCGCAGGAAAATGCTTTTGTATCCCTGAAGCATAATAAACCATAGGAAGTACCGGGAAGCCAGGGAGGCCACTAACCCTTCTTATACTTATTCAGACAGCCGGTGTTGCAGAAGGAACGAGCGGATGGTGACTCCCAGCAGCCCCTGCCCTTCATTCCCACAGGAAGCGCTCCGGCTGCAGTAAATGCTTCACGTCAACATTAAGATGAAGAAGCAGCAATGAGGGTAAAAAATAGAAAGGAATGAAAAGAAATGAATCTGTGAATACAGCTGTCTTAATGCTTCAGTTCTTAGGTGCATCACTGCACTGTGAGCGGTACCACTGTGGAGACTCCTGCCACATGCTCTTATCAATGCAGCACAGCCATAGAAGTTAACGGGAATCACCAAGCCTGTTACCAGAATGCATCAGGACTCCCTTCAGTGCTCCAAGCATCACTTAACTCCTTCACACCTTACAGAGGAGAGATGGGGACACATGCATTGAGCTTCATCAAAAACAGCAAACACTTAACCATTAAATAACTAGAAAACATATATATATATACATATATATACACCACAGAAGATTATTTTTTAACTAACATGGCCCTAGTATTGACCTTTTTTTTATAGAATAGTCACATGTCGGAGGATCATGGTAAATTCTCTTACTCTAGTTATTTCATCATAATGAAAAAAAAGGTCAAATAAATACAAAGGATGACTGTAGAAGAGCTGACTTAATATATATCAATATGGACAATAGCAAAGCGAATGTTGGGAGTAAAGATTAAAGACATTATCATTATTTCAGGGGCCCACTCACTTTTTGCATCATGATAACACACACAGGTGTCGACCCAATTCGAACGTAGAATGAATAGCACCACAATGCCGAAACGTATGTTCCAAGCTTTAGATTGTGAACAGAAAAGAAAGGCATACTAATAAATTACGAAATACTGCCAATGGATGGAAGGTTTAAACCCAGAACTAATCACTAAAACCATAAGCTCTGGGATTTTGAGTTTTCAAGTCTCCAGGAAAAATCAGAAGTCAACTAATAATTTGGGGTGAGCTCCTTGGACCTTGGCTTAGTCTCAGAAGTTTTAGAATCCTAATTTTATTCTGCTGGTACCTATGGTTGGGGGTCATTTTATCCCATCGGCACCAATGTTTGGGGCTCATAAGTTCCCACTGCTATCAATGATTGGGGCTCATTTTATTCTATTAGCACCAGTGATTTGGGGGTTTTGGGGTTTCATATTTCCTGCTGCCACCAATGATTGGGGCTCATCTTATCCTATTGGCACTAATGATTGGGACCTTTCTTAGACCGCAAGTATGAGTTCTAATAGACTCAGATTTGGGCATTTATAATTAACAGGTTTGAGAAAGTAGTTTATTTTTTTCTGACCTCTATGTGTGCTCATGTTAAACTTGGTTAACTTGCATCTTTTAGCATGCACATAGATGTATTTGCTTCTTTTTCCTTCCAAACATACAAAGAAAAAAGGAAGGCAGTTTCTTCCTATTTACAGTGCCAAATGAGTATTCCAGAAGCAGAATTCGTTGTCAATGTAAAGTGCATGTTTTTGTCACACTGACCCAAAATTAGGCCTTTTCCACTAGCAGCAATGTAATATTAGGTTATTATTAAGCTGTAAAGATATACAGGCTGATAACGTTATATACATCCACAGAACAATTGGGAGAGTAAAATATAGAAAAAGCAGGTCATTCACATAGCAACCCTTTTATGTGTTCAGCCAATGCAGAAAATAACTGCTTCAGAAACCCAGCACAATAATGCAGACACTGAGCAGCAGCTGCGGCAGATATTGTTAGATAAGTCAGAGAACCCAACTGATCAATAATAGAATTCTAATGAAGATGATCTGCACGACAAACTACAGTAGATCAGGCAGAATAATCGCCTAAAAGGCAAACAGCAAAGCTAAAAAAAATTATTTATCACATCAATGGCATCTTTTTATAAAACAGTTAAACTAACATTCTCCAGTGGAGAATCTTTCAGGTCCATGTGTTTCAAGGGCAGTCATTGATTCTCATGTTTCAGAGAATGTCAGATTCACTGCTTTATAAACAGACTCCTATGTATACTATTCTATTTCTTTCCTTACTTGATAAAACTGAAGATTTTTAGGCTATGTACAGAAATTAGATTCTCATCACCTAACCCAAGCATTTGTAATAGGCCAATATCTAGCATCGTATAACTGCCCCCAAAGTCCTGCCAGATCACTAAACGGCCAACAGGTATGACTTTTTTTTAATGAAGAGAATACAGCAGGGTGCCTTCTATTCGTCCTCAACATAAAACAAGAAGAGCAATAAAAATCATTTTTTGTCACAATTAAGCTCTGTACAGACATCAGGAGACTATCAATGGAAACAATCTTGCATGATTCTTTCCTGTGACAGATGAATGAACAAACTCATCACCCGTCTGTTCTATGAAGAAGGGAGAGGTTGAGCAAGGCACCCAGTATGAAGCTTTGGAACCTCCACTGGGTTTATACTATTAAGTGTTTACTGATTACTTCCTGTCCTGTTGACAACGATTTACCAAAAAAAGGAAGTCAAGGAAATTCTCCAACAGCAATGCAAAATTTAAAAATACTTTTATTTAGTACAATGAGGGAAGCTTAGAATCCATGGCAGATTTTATTTTTGTCTTCCCTCTGTTGCAGATTTTCCTTTACCTTCTGTTTGGGGAAACCATTACTCTGCAGCAAGTCTCCTCTCAGAAGTTCTTATCCTCACTTTATTCACAACAAAAATAAATTTTATGTTAGATTCATTTTTTTATTTATTTCACAAAATCTAATAATCAGAGGAAAAGCATATGTTAGGATAAAAATATTTTCTTATGTTAAATGTGTGCAGGCTAAGTAATGTGTACATTTAACACTTACAGATACATAATATCTCTTACACATATCACCAGGAGGATGGTGGCATATTTTTTTTTACGCATCAACCATAATCAGTAACTACCTCCTGGACTAAAATGCAGGTTTAGAGATTATAACATAATTAAACATATTTTGCTGCCTTTAAAGCTCTGGGCTGTGTTGACAAACATCTGACAAATACCAGACCTTGCTGGGGCTCCTCACTTTGTGACTTGCTACATTGTTGCAGTCTAATCAATAGTAAAAGGAAACTTTTTCAAACCCATGGAGTAAAATTGCATGGCTGACACCTCCCAGGTGCATATGAAAATGACGCTGTGTGCACAGGGTGGCAAATTGCACCAAAAATTACCAATGTTGTAAACAGCACAGGTCTTCAAACAACCACTGCGTGTCCAAAGGCAACAATGCTGCAGCCACTTGGAAAATTTGGTTTCAAACCTCTCTTATTCGTTCGGTTGTGGTTGAGCCCTTGGCAGAACACTGTAGCTTACTATGGGTATGAAATGGCCTTAAATTCTTTACCCTGCCTGCAGCAGACTAATGACATCATGTCAGCCATGGAAAAGTCATTGCACTCAAGCTGAGCACTTTTTTTTATGAAATTACATTGTTGCTGTATATTAAGATGTTAAGGATGTACAGTATTGTTGAAGACATTTAGTGAAGCTCCACTTAAATAGTGAAAATCTGTAAACAAACAAACAATTGGCAGAATACCCAATGTGAAGAATCTGTATAAATAGCAACTTTTGAAAACAAAAAGTCATTTATATTCTCATTGCTTCATATTCTAAATTAAATTTTTATCCATAATCTATTCATTGATTGCACTCCGGGATTCCATAAATGCAATGCAATTATCCCTTGTGTATTTAAAATTGCGCTCTGCAGAAATCCCCTCCCTCCGCTCAGCCTCTTCAAACCCTCATCACATATTTCATAATCTAATATTAATCCTACACTAAAATAAATGAGCCAAGTCATTCTAGTGGGTAACAAAGAGGTCTTACATACTAATTTAAAAGGTTAGTCCACCTATATCTGATGTCATTTCTTCACAGGGAGGCAAACCACTTACAGAGGACCTAGCATCAGGTATAGGATTGTATGCACACACAAACCATGTAAGGTGAATGTGTTTAATACATCTCATAGAAATGAAACCGCATCTCTAGACAACATCTGCTTGATTCTCCATTTGCATGGTGCCATCTTCATTCAGGAATTATCCAGGTTTAGAATGTACTTCCTCGATTGTTATGCTGGCTCAGAGATGACACAATGATGTAAATCCTGGTGTCTATGCAGCTCATGGCTATGTTCACAAATGGATAATACAGATGAGCCTCTGGTACAGCATCTGAACCTGTGATTTGCTTCAAAGTTAATATGTTACACTTTGGTTATTAGGAAAGAGGAGATTGGGGAAATGCTTTATTTTGCCTGCAGTAGACTAAATACATAATCTAAGCCAAGGCAAAGTCAATTAACTAGTGCTAATGCGCTGCTTTTCATTGATAAACACAGCGTGAGTTAGGGTGATGTGTCTTCCTAAAAATGTACATTTTTTTGTACATTACATATGTAATTAGTTAAAACTGCACACCACAGTTGTCACTGTGTTAGCAGATTAATCTGAGATAGATGTATCATTTTAAATTAAATTTAAAGGTCAGATTAAGGTCAAATGCTGGCAAACACTTTTTATGTAGTTTCCGGAATTTTTTTTTTTTTTGTGCAATAAGAGTTAAGGAGAAACGAAATTCCCCATCCCTTCCCGTTGCTGATATCTTAACCAAGACCTTTTCTGGGTTTGGGCCATCTTGATTCATTAGGCCAGAAGTAACTCCAATTCATGTGCACAGGAGTTCATTCCCAGCACCCAGGTAGGTAGGGACTGTACACTGAGCTGCACATATGTAGGTAAATATGTTTATTTGCAGAAAAATAAAGAACCCACCTGCTTGCAATTTTTTTTTTAAATTTAGTTACCCTTTAAGGTTGTATAAATAAAAGATGATGATTGTAAGCTATTCTGCTAGTCAAAAATGGTTTGTCCAAACACCTGTAACTTAAACATCTGGTAGACAGTATAGCCTACAAAATATCTGCATTTCTGTTTATCTTTAATATTTCTGAATAATCTATGTAGAAAAGTGACTTGTACTGAAAAAAAACATTCTGTAGAATAATTCATATTACATCAACAAAACAACCAAACGCTAATTGCATATAAAACAAATTTCAATGATGACTGATAAATAAAATGCATCAATTAACCCCAATGATATTTACTAAGCTATGACTTGCTAAAGAAAATTATCTTAGAATTGTAAAATAATATTTCATAGGCAAAGCAATATTGCAGTTTATATTTTTATGAAAATTAAAAAGTTGCTTTTTAATGAAGAGTTAAAAGTTAATTAAATAATTGTAATAGACCTTCATGAATGAACTGAATTGTCACATATTTTGGACAGCCAATGGATCCCATATTCATTTCATTCATTGGTTCTGTACATGCATGTGAAATGAAAATACACATTTGACATTACAAGCGGCTTTGGATTTATGGAAACATGCCTTTACCTTATGCAAGAAGATGAATATATGGGGGTCATGATGATAAATAAAGTTACCTTTATTTATTCTAGTTATCTACACTGTGCACACTGTTCATTCATATGGAAG
>NC_092863.1:59257839-59258756 GCF_032062135.1 Pyxicephalus adspersus | reverse complement strand
GCATGCCTCCCCCAGTTACAGCCATTACCAAAGAGAATGAAAAGTGTCTTACTTCCTCCCAGATGATGTCTCTCCACAAAGACAGAGAAGAATGAAGAATATGTATCACATTTTGCTGTGCTCAAAGCGGACGAGAGCTGTCAAGAATCAGGACAAATCCCAAATCCTTTCCCTGGTGTAGTCAGAATTCCTGAGGAGAGATTGGAAGTCGTGCATCCAGTCCCAGCTGGTGCTGGGTTACAGCCAACTACAATACAAAAGCCTCAAACAGCTTTGTGTGGTGTACAGCAGCTCAACAGAGACCCCCTCAGTCTGAGACTAGATGTTTTCCTTCCTGTCCTATCACATAGCTTATTACTATGGATGAGGCAACACCTCTCATAGCAACGTGTGTGCCTGCTTCCCAGAAAAACACAGGCATCCCTGCCCTCTCCATATCAACTACATGTTAATTAGTGTGATTAGGATTGTTCTAGTTCACTGAGTACAGGATACAAATGAAGACAACGGAAATGATTCAGGAAACAAAACCAATTTGCTTTATGTAGAAGTGTGCAATGCCTGAGTAGGTGTAGTTGCATTCAGCACCATGGACAGCACACAAAATAAATGCATACTATACCTATGTTTTACTGCCGCCAATATTTTAAAAGTGAAAAATGCAAGAGATTACAGAACAAGTATAGTACACTGGTCCAGTAAATACAATATACAAATCAAATCAAATTCAAATCTATTATAAAATATGGCATGAATGACTAAAGTTTGATTGATATATTGATCAAACATTGATTTAGAATTTGTTGCTCCCCCCCTCTCCCAGTAATGTTACTTGGAAGGCACTTTCTGGTGGTCCAAACAGGGAGGGGTATCATTGATCAGGCAAGGAATGGAGTTGGTTGATAGGTACACAATGG